>NW_012118487.1:27612791-27673178 GCF_000951035.1 Colobus angolensis palliatus | reverse complement strand
TCATAAGGGTACCTATATGGTATCTTTTAAATCTGGCCATAAAAATTTTAGAAAAAGTCCCAGAAGTTTGTTTCATATTTTCTATATTAGAACTAATCATCTGTAGTGATATATACTTATATTTACCATCTTGTCATTATTATAATTATAGTTATTATTAGAAATAATAAAGTCCTTAAGGGTAGATACAGTTGTTTAGATATATTTGTATATCTACATATACAGGCATCTAACAGCCACCAAAATATATGTTTGTTGATTTTAAAAAACTGATAGAGAATAATAATAGAAGCTAAGAAAATGTTTTAAAGGGTATATAGAAGGGAACGATTTCCTTATGATTGTAAATTTTGATGTTACTCTAATAAAGCTCTCTGGTTATAAGAAGGATGGTATCAAACTGATTTATGGTTCAGTTTTATTAGTTCTCCTCTCAAATTTGTTCTTCACCATAATAGTGAAAAAGAGAACACTCACATGTTGAGAGCTTGCCTTTTTCAGGAACTCGGGTACTTTACACAGACTCACACACACATATGTGTGTGTGTGTATATATATAGTTTATATTAATTCTCAAACATATAAGTTATTGTGCAATTTTAGAAGTGATTCCACGGACATCTCTCTTGGGACTGGTTAAGAGATTCTGCAGTATGGGGGTTGTCCATATGATTTGTTGGTAGCAAAAGTGAGCTAAGCTTACAAGGAGATGAAGTAGTGGGACATGTGAGAATTCAGAGCAAAATCAGCCTGAAATCAAAGAGGGTGATAGATGTTGAACTCCTTGTTGGGAGACTAGTTGAATGTAGTAGTTCTATTACTTCCTTCTCTACCTCCGTTCATGTGCCAATGCCTTGGTGACCATTGGGGAACACTGAAAACTGCTGAGGTTTGACTTAAGGAGAGCAGGTAGGTAAGCTAGACTCCAAGGAGTTAGCAGTTGTGTAGCGTGTAGTCTGGGGTTAAAGGAGGGAAGCCTGATGACTAATGGCATTGAAAAATGTGCTTAGAAGACTTTGCCCCTGCAGAAGATGGCTCTCTTATGAGTTTAAAGCTCACTGGTCAAGAATGGGGTAGGAAATTGCAAGGGATTAAATAGTAATGGAAAAATCTAGGATCTGTTTCAATTGAGGAAAACCATACAAAATTTATCCTAAGATTACTCAAGTCAGAAACATGTATCACCTAGCAGGCCATCCTAAAAGTAGAATTTTAAAAATATATTACATCGTTTTAAATAGCTAGGAGGTTATTGAATGTTCCCAACACAAGGAAATAGTGAATATCTGAGATGATGGATATACTAACTGCCCTCATCTTATCATTATGTTTGGCAACATGACTATGTACCCCATAAATATGTACAATTGTGATGTGTCGATTAAAATTTTAAAAAAGTTAGAAAGAAAAAATCAGTTCAATTTATAAAGGACTGGCTTTCCTAGTATAGACACTTCATGATAATGAATTACAAATTTCCTCTGAATACTCATAAGATACAGGCTAACTACTTTACATGAGACTTGACTAATTTTGATTTAAATAATTGTCTGAAAATAAACTGAAGATAACTAAACAAAAAAATGAATATTTTAATCACTTGCTAAAATTTGAAGAAATGCTACAGTTTGAGAAAACAAGAGTTTTAATTAATTTTAATTATAATCTTGCCTCCATATTGTTGAGTTTTTAATGTTCTTTCACCTGGGCTTTTCTTAAATGGCTAGTCATTTCTTGTGTTTGAAATTGCATTATTTCTTGTCATATTGAAACAAACTCTGCTTCATTTTACGTAGATTTTTACCTGAAGAAATAGTTTTTTTTCTTCTGCCTGTGTCAAACTTTACCATGCAAATCTCAACAATGAATACTGAGTTGTGATTCCATCTTTGAGACAATCTGTTCATCAGGTGGGCAGAGGAATCTTAATATTTTTTTCAGATCTGAAAGGGTTGTCACCATAACAGACAAAGACAGTGATACAAAAGAGAGAGCAAGAAAAACAAAGCATACATTTTAACCTTTTCTTTGCTTCTTTATATTTTAATATATGGAATGTGAGATAGTTTTTGGTAACCTCTTTCATGATTAAGAATGAAGAAGACTAAAAGATAAGGTGAGGTGTTTATATACACTGCACAATGATCTCTTTCTTCTGGAAATGGAAACAATCACCATCACAAGTAATTTGGATAAAATATTGTAGATCTCAAACTCTAGTTACTCAAGGATTCACACTGAAGAGAGAGCTGAGAATACTATCATCACATAATTTAATAATACAAGGTATGGTGATTCTCTAATTAATTAAGCTAATCAACTGTATGTGTGTTGCCAACTATTGATAATGTTTAAGGCCAAGTTTGAAATGATTTGTCTGGGAAGGGTATTGTATTTATATATATATATATATATAATCTTCCACGAGGGAAATAAATGTTTTAATTGAAAACTATTTTAATATTTTTTTTTTTTTTTTTTTTTTTTTAGGCAGAGTCTCGCTCTGTTGCCCAGGCTGGAGTGCAGTGGCCAGTGGCGCGATCTTGGCTCACTGCAAACTCCACCTCCCAGGTTCATGCCATTCTCCTGCCTCAGCCTCCCCAGTAGCTGGGACTACAAGCGCCCGCCACCACGCCCGGCTAATTTTTTTACATTTTTAGTAGAAATGGGGTTTCACCGTGTTAGCCAGGATGGTCTCTATCTCCTGACCTTGTGATCCACCCACCTCGGCCTCCCAAAGTGCTGGGATTACAGGCTTGAGCCACCAGGCCCGGCCTATTTTAATATTCTTAATTTTAGATCACTTTAAAATTACTAGTAAAGACATTTTGAGAAGATAAGTTTTAATGACAATATTACTAAGGGTAGCTAATATTTAGGAAAAAGATCTATGCAATATAATGGCTATGTTTGATTATAATTAGGTAATTTTAATGTTTAATTAAAATCCAAAATTTTGGCCGGGTGCAGTGGCTCAAGCCTGTAATCCCAGCACTTTGGGAGGCTGAGACGGGTGGATCACGAAGTCAGGAGATCGAGACCATCCTGGCTAACACAGTGAAACCCCGTCTCTACTAAAAAATACAAAAAACTAGCCAGGTGAGGTGGCGGGCGCCTGTAGTCCCAGCTACTTGGGAGGCTGAGGCAGGAGAATGGCGTGAACCCGGGAGGTGGAGCTTGCAGTGAGCTGAGACTGCGCCACTGCACTCCAGCCTGGGCGACAGGGTGAGACTCCATCTCAGGAAAAAAATAAAAATAAAAAATAAATAAATAAATAAATAAATCCAAAATTTTAGTTCAATTTACAAAACAAGAGATATTGAGTATCAGAAATATCAAGCAAACATTGATACAGTATAAACGTGTATGATGTAAATTAGATCATCATTTTAAGATAGATGCTTGATGACAGCTCTTATCTATAATAACAACATAAAAATTCAAGACCAATGTATGATACAATAAGATTAGAAGGTATTATAGAAAGTGGGATATTTGTGGTATAAAGCCTACCGTTTTTATTTTTTCTTGTATATTTGGTAGGTAATTCTCAAAGAGTAGAAAAATACATTACACCCTTTCACCCTTGACCTCTATGATTGCCCTACTCTTTCTCTTCTTGCAGCCATACTGGCATTTTTCCATTTCACTGTAGTCAGAAAGATCAGTTATAAATACAAATTCCCTTATTAAATTTCTGATGAATTTCCCTGCCTCTTTCCACTTTTGTATCCCTTCTACAACTTTAAAATCCTCAAGCATTTTACACTGCTGTTAGGATAAATTTCAAAATACTTATCACAACCTACATGTCCTTAGATGATGAAATCTTTGCTTTCCATCTTCACTTCACCCTTGTCCTCCTTGTGTTTATATCCTCCAATCGCTCCAAGGAACTTCTGATTGTCCTCAGAGGCTTTATACACTCTTCCCTTTATATGGAAGCATCTTTCACCCCTCTGTTAAATTCTATTCATTCTCCTTGTCTGCCAAGGTCCGCTCAGGTTTCCTGTTAATGGAAATACAAATTGCATTATTCTTTTTCCTTCTGGACTTTAACATACTTTGAAATAATATTTTTATTTGTGTGAATATTTAATCTTTCTCTCATCTCATTGGAATGTTAGTATGCAAGTGCTCAGTATACTATAATTAAGTGATTAATGACACATGATGTTAAACCTTGCATTTTAGATAGTCAAAGTGAATCTAATTAGTAGAAAATATTTTATAGGCATGTTCATTAATTTCACTGCTCTTCTAAAAAATAGAAATGATTGGCAGGTGGATTTTTTTTCTTAGATATGCTTTGAAACAAAATATCTTTTTGAAAAGACCTATTTCAGACTATATCTAATGAAATTTGTCAAAAATCTATTGTCATCTACTATAACTCAATAAGACTAAAAGATACTTTCACCCCTAAAGATAGAAATATTATTGGAGATATAAATCTAATACTAAAAATATTATAAATGGTGCTCTTGCTTTTCTAGTTCTGGAAAGAATAAAAAAATAGATATTTTAAAGATTAATTATAGTAGAATATATTTTCTTTATTATTTGACCAAAATTTCAACAGTTAAAAATATTAAATTCCGCCAAGCTAACACTTCACATTATTTTCTTTGGTGATTGTGTTCTTGTTTTCTTTTTGTTGTTATTTTTATTAGCAAATTCAGAACTTTGTATAAAAAAGTAGCAAGTTTTAGATATTCTTGCTAAGAAAACTGTTGACAATCTGGGGATCATAGCCAATTTCTCTGCTGATATTTCTTATTAAAACATCTGAATGGGAGATACCTCCTCCAAACTCCAAGGCTATAGTAGTCCTGCATAGACCCTGGTCTGGGTGTTAGGAACATTCTTATTTGAGCCAATTTACTACATAAATAATCTCAGAGCTTCATGACATATACACAACCATATAAAAGAGTAGAGTAGACTTAGTCATAAAGAAGGTACTCATTTTCCTTCTCATATTCCAGGCTAACATAGATTGGTTGAAATACATTTCTGAACTTAAGACTGAAAAACTATAAGAAGTTTTCTTTTTATCCAAAGGTCCCTGGAAAATCTGCTAAGAGCCCGTATACAAGGCATAGGGCCTATTCTGTACTTTTAAACAAGGATTTGAGAGATGATATTTCAGAAGAATGTTTAAAATGAGTATTAGGTGGTCAAGTACATGCTTAGTTTTTTATAGTATCTGTTTCTACTATTATAAAATTTACAGAAATAGTGCCAAAGTGTCTATGCACTGACAATATCACATGGCAAACAAAGAAAGCTTCAACTTCTTCCTACTTCAAAAATCAGTTCTAAAGCTACTCTGTCTTTTTCTAATTGAGGATCTACCTCTAATTAGTCAAAATGCCAGTGCCGGTCTTCTCACAGCCCAGCTCCTAATTTAAATTGATAAATGTACCTTAAAACCAATTTCTGCAGACATCTTCATCTCATCAAGCCCTGATTTTCACTATGGGCTCCCCAAATTCCTGCCTTTTACTCCATAATTGGCAATCCAGTGCTAGAAAATAGTTTTGCTCATCTCTTTTCTATATGACCTTGGAGTCCAATTACTAACATTTCAGGGACCATGCTAAAGATTTTCACCAGTATCTGTCTATTACTTAAAAACAGGAATAATTTGTCCTGAAAATTGGTCTTGAAGTTGAAAGGCTGCTTGGCTGAGCATGAACACGATTGAGCTGCTCTGACTTTGCACCAACATCCATGAGGAAGGTTTGTCCTTTATCTTGTTCTTGACTAAGTTTTTCATTTTATAAATGGTAGTCAACTTTTTCTATTACACAGCATATCTAAGATGTCAATGATTTCATCTCACTCATATGAATAAATATGACAGAAAACATGTTTATAATTCTCTGCTGCCACCTCTATGAATGCACATGGAATGTTTATAAATTTCACTTTGCTGAGACTTTGCAAACTTAGATACAATGAGGATGCCAATGAGAATGCACCAGTTGTGTAGCTCAGATGCAGTTAAATGTTTCTGTATACAAAAAAAGATACAAATAAGGGCCAAGATAAAATATTAGGGGAGTTTTCAAAAGGAACCCAGGAGTTTAGAGGCCAAGTACAAGAAGGAAGCAACCCAGGTAGCTGCTGAGGAGAGAAGTTAAGAAACATATGATGGTGATTTAATGTGAGGCTTTGCTTGATAAATCCCATTACCTCCAGCTCCCCTCTGTAATCTTCAGTAAGCATCTATTTCTCATTTTTTATCTGAAGAAATGAGTTTTCTTTGTCGGGGGAGTGACTGATGAGCTCCATAAGTAGCTATGCTTTCTATGGACCAGATGCAGCTGGATTTTGTTGTGTGCTTATTTTGTGTGCTTAGGAGCTCTCAACCACATGGTTGTTTATTGCTGAAATCTGTTGATCTAGAATATCCACCCTCATGCTTTTTTTTTTTTTTTGTAGAGATGGAGTCTCACTTTGTTGCCCAGGCTGGAGTGCAGTGGCACCATATTGGCTCACTGCAACCTCCTTCTCCTGGCTTCAAGCAATTCTCCTGCCTCAGCCTCCCGGGTAGCTGGGACTACAGGTGCATGCTGCCAAACCTGGTTGATTTCTTTTGTATTTTAGTAGAGATGGGGTTTCTCTGTGTTGCCCAGGCTGGTCTCATACTCCTGAGCTAAGGCAATCCACCCACCTCGGCCTCCCAAGAGTATCCCTGCTTTTTATATCTATCTAAGGTTCTCTCAACACCATTTTTTGAACATTGATCTGCAGAACAGGGTCAAGAGACCAGCATAGATTCATCTGAAGTTCTTGTCAAAATCCAGTCTCCTGCTCATCTGTCTTCAGCATTCATGGTTCAAAAGTTCTGGATTGGGGCAAGAAATCTTACTTTTACAAGTTAGCAAAAGATTGTGAATCTGACCCAGGGTAAAGAATTACTCCTTTGTGATAATCTGGCCACAGGTTTGACCTGGATCACTGCAGTTTTGTTGCTGAGTTGAAATCCTTGTCCTCTACTTTAGCTGTGCTGTCTGGGTGAATTACCAAGTAAAGGAGATATCCATGAAGCCAACAGCAATCAGAGAGTTGAGCCTATCACAAACTTAGCCTCTTCTCCCTCTTTCTCTTTCTTAACTAGACAAAATTACAACCACTTTATCAGTTAAAGTAGTCGTTTTCTCATACAATGAAAGTAGAAAATATTTTTGCCACTTCATATAAACAAAATGATCAACTCTCTTTTATGCAACTGCCTGAAATTTAATATATGTATATTTATATTTATATTTTACCCTACCACTGCCATTCCAAAACACGTGATACAAAATGTAAACATGTAATCTAGATTCCATCTCCTCATTTTTTCTCAAGGCTTCCACTTCTGCATAGTCTCTCTGTTGTATTAAAAATTTCCCCCTTTGTATTCATTTATTTTGTCACCGGAGATAAGGGGGATGAAGTATGTATCTCACATATTAAAATAAAAGCAAACTACTTTCATTCTACAACCCTTCAGCTATTATCCCATCAGATTGATCTTTGAAACCAAATTTCTTTTCTGTTGTCGTCTTCCTTGCCTCTCATTCATTCCTCATCACATTCTATTAGGTCTTGTACTCCCAGAAACAACAGAAACTTCCAAGTCTCCGTATCCAAAGGATACTTCTACATTCTACTTTTACCTGCCCTCTCAGGAGTAATGAATCTGATGCCCACTTCTTCATGTATGAAACTTCTTTTTGCTTTCATGACAACAGACTCTCCTTGTTTTCCTCCAACTATTCTGGTCACACTTTCTCAGCTCCCTTTGCTGGATCTTCCTCATGTATATTACATCAAAAGTCTCCAACCTAGCTCCTCTACTCCCTGTTCCCTATTTTTAGGTGATCTCATTGGGTTCAATGACTGAAAATAGTGACTACATGCTGGTCTCTAACTGAATTGTATTTGAAGATGTGACTCCTCTAAATTCCAGAACTTTAGAGCCAACTCTTTGTTTTACATCTCTATTTACATGACAGTTGGACATCTCAACTTTATATGTATGCAATTCTTAGTTTCACCTCTCTACAAATATGTTTCTTTTTTATTCTTCTATATATTATTAAGTGTTAGAACCAGTTACTCAATGCCAAAAAAAATTCCTCTTTCCCCCAGTAAACACTATGAGCCTCACTTAATATTGTCCTGTTCAATCATCCCTTACCCCACCTTCAATCATTCCTCTGCCATACAGTCAAGAAAACATATTGATTTTAACTCTAAAATATATTTCAAATTTGTTTAATTGTGACCATCTCCTTCTACTTTAATTTAAACTACTACCAATTTTTTATCACTTGGACTTTTAAAATAGGCTTCTAATTTTTATTTCTCACTTTCTCCAAAACATTCTATACTTCAAAAGTAAAAATCATATCACTCCTCTAATTAAAGCCCTTCTACGTCTTCCTGTCATACTTAAAAGAAAATCAAAATCCTAAATGTGGTCCTCAAGACATTTTATGATCAAGGACCTTGGTTGTTCCTTTCACTGCTTCTTCTTTTTTTTTTTTTTGAGATGGAGTTTCACTCTGTCACCCAGGCTGGAGTGCAGTGATGTGATCTCAGCTCACTGCAGCCTCCACCTACTGGGTTCAAGTGATTCTCCCACCTCAGCCTCCTGAGTAGCTGGGATTACAGGCACACGCCAACATGCCTGGCTAATTTTTGTATTTTTAGTAGAGATAGAGTTTCACCATGCTGCTCCGGCTGGTCTCGAACTCCTGACCTCGTGATCCACCCACCTCAGCCCCCCAAAGTGCTGATAAAACAGTGCTGTCTTACTAAACGGAAAGATAAGCATCTTTCTTTGGACTAATGATGTCTTGCCATCACATTCCCAACAGCATCCTAAAAACCAAGTAATATTGCTTGAAATTTCTGTTAAGAAGAGTAGGTCAAACAAAGCCAAAATCATTGTCTTGGAAGATATGTTTTGGCACTCACATGGATAATTGTGAAAATAGTGTGTTTACTAGGTTTACTCATTTACCTAGTTAGCATGATTGTTGCAACTCACTTAACCGAAATTCTGCTTGGGTTAGAATTTGGTTTGTTTTTGTCAGTGGCATATGGGGGTTGGGAGGACAGTAGGAGACATCCATTCTTGAAGGGAGGAATCTTTTAACACTGACATCATTTAAAATTCCTGCACATAGTATTAATAACAAGCAGGGTGAATTCTAGTCAGTTTTATTGTTGCTTAAAATTCTTTACAAAAACTATACTGCCTCATTTCACATATCAAAGGCAGACTGCTCTCAAGATACCTCCCTTCCCTTTTATTGCTAAGGCAGTTGTTTGAATAAGAGATTTCTTTCTATATATATCAATCTTATATATAACATTTAAAACACATGTATACATATATATGTCTTATTAATTGGGTATCCATGAAGAGATTTTCATATAATGCAAGCAAGAACTAATATATCTGAAATAATTATCATGAATAATTAATATTGCTAAAACTGTATTTTATACACAGTTAATAAATCAAGACAGAAGCTTGCTTTCCTAACTCTGAAGGACAGGTGCACTGAGTATGTGTGAATATATCATATATATTACATATCACACTTATAGTTTACATTTTATATAATATAGTAGGTCTAAATATATCATATGTATTACATATAATACTTTTAATTTACATTTTATATAATATAGTACGTCTTAATATATCATATACATTACATATCATACTTTTAGTTTACATTTTATATAATATAGTACGTCTTAATATATCATATACATTACATATCATACTTTTAGTTTACATTTTATATAATATAGTGTGTCTGAATATATCATGTATATTATATATCACATTTATATTTTACATTTTATATAATATATTTCATATATTCACACCATATTATATATACTGAAAAACCCCTTATTTTTAAAATTTAACTATGTGTTTTAGTATATTTCTGCAGTACATAGAGAGCTTCCTCATTTTTTATTAGCTACGTAGTATTTTATTTTATTTATGTTCTGTAATTTAATTTACATAAATAGTTTCCTATAGATGAAATACGGATACTTTCCAGACTCTTTAATTATAAAAATACTTCAATGAATAGTCATTTGTGCAAGTCATTTTAAGTGTTCACGTGTGATTCTAGGATGAATTCCCAGAACATGGATTAGGTCTAAGGTTATATGTTCTTTTTGATATTCAAGATAAAAATCTAATTTTATAGTGCAAGTAGAAATTTCAGATTTTTGACCCTGAACTTTTACATTCCAATTTTTAAATATTTTATGACAGGGGGATTCTAGAGATTTAGTATAGTATATTAAGTTGTTCATTTAATAGGCTCTGGAGGTATTTTTCAAATTTTTTTGTTCTTTCTTGCATGTATTCCTAAGCCCTAATTGACATTGAGAGGAATTTTTTTCTTTATCCATTGTTTCTGTAGCCAGAATGCAAGCCAAGAACATACAGCAGATCCTTTAATGTAAAAATAAAATATATTTTTAGCAACAGACTTTGTATGAAAAGCAGTATGTCTCAATTGTAGTTGTATATTGTAATCACCTGTTGAGCTTTTAAAGAGTTTTTTTTTTTTTTAATTTCCACCCTAGGTGATTATTAGATGGGCCTCAGGCACTGTCTTCTTTTGTGGTCTATAGGTTATTCTTACACATATTCTTATTTAGTAATGATTGATCTTAAATATATAAGAGTTTGAATAGTACTATTACATAAAATCTGCATTTCAGCTCTTAGGCAATGATCTCAGTTTTAAATTGTCATCAGTGATGCACAATCTTAACAAGATAATTAAAAGTCTAGTTAAATAACTTAGAGGACACAATAACCGTGTAATATATGTGCTAGGCCACTGTAACTGTAATTGACATTGGACATATTTACTGTTATCACACACAATGCACAGGGTATTATTCAAAAGTTTGAATTTTAGAAGTAACATTAACTTATCTTGTGACATGTAGTCTCACACATCTTACATTGTAACAGAGCCAAGCTAGTTTGGCAGTGACTATGATTAAATAATGCTACTACCTAAGATTCTATTTTATGCAGAATTAATAAGGCATGGGCTTACCTTCCTCACTGTGAAGGACAGATTAGAATAGAATATCATATGCAAAGGGATTAAGGGATTCCTAAAATAGGTGTCAGTTTAGTTGATAATAGGCAATAAAGCCCCAGGGCAGAGACACAATAATAATTTCTAACAAAGATCAGCAGCAAACTGAAAGTTAAGACAATTTATAATGCAAATGTCTTTGTTTTAAAAGTCATTAAACGAAGAAAAATCAAGTCATAAATTTTCAGCTAACCTAATTAAAATGTTAAGTAACGACTCGCTTCATGAGAATGTACTTTGACTTTTGAAAATAGATTTGTGTTAAATAGTTACTTTATATCAACAACATATGAAAAATAATTTCCAAAATAGAATTAACACTGATAAAATGTTTCCCATATAATGTAATAAAATGCTAACACTAGAAAACAAAGAGCAGCTTCTAAAGCTACTTTATCTTTCTCTGAAAAGAACCGCTCAATACCCTCCTCCTTAATCTCTAACTCACACTGCCAGAGGGATAGACCTAATAGTTTGTTTTGAGTGGCACATCTTACAAGAAGTTAAGATACTTGAATCACTGTCAGTGCTTGTGGATAAGAACATTGACTATCTATCCCATAAGGTTAGGCACTTTATGCATGAAGTGATGGGGAGACACTCAATATGCTTTCCTCCAGATCTTTTCTTTATCTTATTCTCTGTTACACTCTTCATGATATCAACTTAAATGTTGTTAACACTGACATAATATTCATTTTTGAGATTTAAACTTATAAATGCTATGCTAATAATATATTATTGGCATTGAATAAGCCAACATATTTCTACAGGTCCAAAATATTATTTCAGCTTTGTTATGTTTCAGGTATCATTTTGCTTTAGTTAAACTTTGCTGGGCCCATGATCTCTCTATGTTTTAAAAAATTGCAATGGAAGGTTGAGGCAGGAGAATGGCATGAACCAGGGAGGCGGAGCTTGCAGTGAGCCGAGATTGCGCCACTGTACTCCAGCCTGAGCGACAGAGTGAGACTCCATCTTGAAAAAAAAAAAAAAAATGCAATGGAATATTTGAATATAGATTAGAGATATGTGAAACTAAGACAACTGTATTAATTGTACACCACTGAGCATGCTAAAGTAACTTGGGTTGGGGAACAAATTTTAAATCATGATATGTCAAATTTTAATCTTTATATTTTCTTGTATGTTTTTACTTTAAGTCAGGTTAGTGGGATTTTCATTGATATTAGCATAATCACAAAACAAGAGCCAAGTGAGACCTTAGACTACATATGCTGAAATATTCTGATTTGGTAGTCCTGGGAAGTTGATACAAACTGGAATAAAAATCAGGAATAAAATACTCTTGATTTTTCACAAAAATAACTCGGTTTTCTGTTCCTTGTCGTCATTTATCTTTTTTCAACTTTGTTCTTTTAAGAAAGCAACTAGTTTCTACAAACACAACAATTAATTTTAAATGTTGATATGTTCTAATAGCATGAAATTCATTTATTATGTCCATGGCAATAATATAGATGTTTTAGAATCATCATGAATAAAAAGTACACACAAATGCTGTTCTTTGTTTGTTTGTTTGTTTGTTTTAAATGAGTCTCACTCTCTTGCCCAGGCTGGAGTGTAGAGTGCAGTGGCACGATCTTGGCTCACTGCACCTTCTACCTCCCAGGTTTAAGCAATTCTCCTGCCTCAGCCTTCCAAGTAGCTAGGACTACAGGTATGTGTAACCACAGCCAGCTAGTTTTTGTATTTTTAGTGTAGAGATGGAGTTTCACCATGTTGGCCAGGCTAGTCTTGAATTCCCGATCTCAAGTGAACCGCCTGCCTCAGCCTCCCAAAGTGCTGGGATTACAAGTGTGAGCCACTGTGCCTGGCCTAAATGCTGTATATTTAGTGAGTATTCTAAAATGGGTTTTGTGCCAAAATCTTTGGAAGTATGTAATAAATAATATCCACTAATGTTCACTTTTCAGGATAGTACAGTGTTAGAAAAAAAAAAGAATGATTATATTTCTTCAACATAGATTATCCAGCAAATAGCCATTGAGTAGCTAAGCAAAACTCCTGTATGAGATAATAATTGATGACAAAAATATAACTAAGAAAACTATTAGCAAAGATAATAATCATAATAATAATTTTATAGTGTTTCAAAATTTATAAAGTACATTCACCTGTATTACTTATTTGAATAGTTACATGTCCTGAAAAATGCCTTTTTCTGTTTCAGTTTGCCTCCAGTTTTGCTGGTGACAGGGAAGGAGTCCAAATTAGGATTGGGAAGATTTCATTTCCCATCCTGGTTCTGCCACTTGGTGGTGGGATCAGGTAGAGTTTAACTTTTCTATGAGCCTCAATAATTTGACTCCTAAGATAAAGATCTAGATGACTTCTATTCTCCTTTCTTATTGTATAATGTCCTGATTTCTTAAAGCCTAATTATACTGTTTTGAGATAAAAGGCTATTTATCTCCTGGTGGCATCCTTTAGTAATCCATATTATTCATTAGAATCTTTACATCTTCTAGAGCAGCCATTGGCAAGCTTTCTGTAAAGGGCCAGATAGTAAATATTTTCTGCTTTGGGCGCCATATAGAATCTGTCATAACTGCCAATTCTGCTGTTATACCAGGAAGGCAGCTGTAGGTAGTAAATACATGAGTGTGGTTGTGTTGCAATAAAATGTTATTTACCAAACAAAATAAATGAAAAAAAAGAAACAAAAACAAACAAACAAGAAAAACAGGCAGATGGCCAAAGGTCACCCTCTTTGTTTTGGAGGAAGAGAATAAGAACAATAGAAGATAACTTTTCAGAACATTCTTCAGAAGTGAAGTTTGGATGAAGGACAGGGAGGAGATAGTGATAAAGTCAAACTCTGGATAATACTACATATTCTAGTCACTGAACTTCGTGAAATTAGTTAACCTATTTACTAATATTTGCAAAGCTTAAAGAAAAATTATAGGTTTTCTATTCAAATATTATGACATAAGTTGTGTATGAATTTTACATATGTTAATGTCGAGTTAGCAGATTTCAGGATAGCCACAGTTTTTGCTTCCAAATATCTCTCTGTCTCTTTGTCTCTTTCTCAGTATACATACATGAAAAATAGAGGGTGGGCCCCAAACATGTGGGTTGCTGTGTGGTGGTCTCCAGCTCTGTGGATGTCGGCAGGCCCTAAGGGGGAGTGTGGGCAGGGGTGACAATTGTCAGACAGGTTTAGGACAATGAGATTCTCACTGCATTCCTTTTACTTCCTTTTGCTTCCACCACCACCATTAGTCTCTTTGAAATCTCGGAGTGGAGGCATCTTCGGGGATCATGACTGCTGTCCAGGATTTCAGTGTGGGAAGTAGGGACAGCCTCAGCAGATGGGGCACCCATGGCCTGCAGGTATTGACAAGATCTGTCACCTGTACCTCAGTTGCAAAATAATAATGAGGATACTAAGAATATATAAGATTACACAGATGTATATAATCTGCCTCTTTTTTTTTTTTTTTTTCTTTTGAGACAGTCTTGCTCTGTGGCCCAGGCTGGAGTGCGGTGGTGTGATCTCGGCTCACTGCAAGCTCCGCCTCCGGGATTCGCGCTATTCTCCTGCCTCAGGCTCCCCAGCAGCTGGGACTAAAGGCGCCACCACCATGCCCGGCTAATTTTTTTTTGTATTTTTAGTAGAGACGGGGTTTCACCGTGTTAGCCAGGATGGTCTTGATCTCCTGACCTCGTGATCTGCCTTCCTCGGCCTCCCAAAGTGCCGGGATTACAGGCGTGAGCCACTGTGCCCGGCCTAATCTGCCTCTTTCTATGTGCGTAGAAAGAGAAGAAGAGAGAGTCGAATATGAATAGTTTTGTGCTGACTTTTGACAATTAAAATGACAATTTTTATAAGTACACATTTTTCAGAGCTGTTGTTGCTTGTTTAAACTTTTAAAAAATATATTTTATTTTTTATAGATGGGTTCGTGCTATGTTTGTCAGGCTGGCTGCTGCCTCAGCTTCCCAAGAGGCTGGGATTACAGTTGCATGCCACTGTACTTTTTTTTTTCTTTGTATTTTACTAATAGGTAAAATCCTGTCCATATATATAACTAAAATATTAGTGATTTTCTGAAGCAGATTAAAGTATAAATAGTTTAGGATTTAACTTATATTTATTTTTAGTCATTTGATGCACCTTAACATAAATGATCCAATAAGTTCCTTTTTTTGCGTTATAAAGAATTTCATTTTTATGAATCAGCTTTCTTCAATGATTGATATTGTGCTTTTTATCTATGTGACCTTTTCAGAATTTACCAATCTCTACAGGTTGCAACTAATAAAATCTTTACATTACTAGACTTATTGAGTCCATTAAAATAATGGTACTTGTAAAATTCTGGTAATAGTTTTTCAAGTGGTCCCTGCATTTAAAGACAAAACAAATGTTAAACCTCTTGTGGTGTTACATTTTCCCTGCTATTGCTTATTTCTGTGGAAAACTTGTCAGAAATATCTGGAAACAAACTAGAAAGTTGCTCACAAAATAATGGAACTTATTTTAGAAGTCTTGATAAAATCACATTAAATATGAAGGTATCTTTTATCAAATTTTGTGTTTTGTTTTTACAGAGATTAAATAAAACCCTGGACAGTGGCAAAGATTGTTGGGAAGGAGCCCTGTCATGACTGCATGTTTTTCAACAAATATGTTAAAATAATATTTCATGAAATAAACACAAGGGTGCAGAATTTTATGATTACCACATTGTTATTTTCCCTTCCTTCCCTTCCTTCCCGTCCTTCCCTTCCCTCCCTTTCGTGCCTTCCCTCCCTTCCCTGCCTTCCCTGCCTTTCTTCCCGTTCTTCCCTGTCTTTCTCTCTTTCTCTTTTTCTCTCTCTCTCACTCTTTCTCTCTTTCTCTTTCCTTCCTTCCTTCCTTCCTTTCTTCCTTTTCTTTTCTCTTCTCTTCTCTTCTCTTCTCTTTTCTTTTCTTTCTTTCAGAAAAATTCTCTGTCACCCAGGCTGGAGTGCAGTGGCACAACCTCGAACCTTGGCTCACTACAACCTCCGCCTCCTAGGTTCAAGTGATTCACCTGCCTTAGCCTCCCCAGTACCTGGGATTACAGGTGCCTGTTACCACGCCCAGCTAATTTTTGTGTTTTTAGTAGAGACAGGGTTGCACCATGTTGACCAGGTTGGTCTCGAACTCCCAGCCTCAAGCAATCCACCTGCCTTGGCATCTCAAAGTGCTGGGATTACAGGTGTGAGCCACTGCTCCTAGCCTGTTATTTTCAATAAAGCAATTTTCATAGCTTGAGTTTTTAAACAGCAAACTTTGCCCTTAAAAATATATTACTAGAATAACCAGAAACTATAAGGACGTTTAATCTGTACAATTTTCCCTCATTTTCCATACAGTTATTTCTATAAAGCATTCTCTAAATTTCTGACTAGAAAAAGGTTTTTTGTAAGTATTTTTTAAATATATAGGAATATCTGTACTTAATACTAAGATCATTTTTCTGCTGATCACAATAAATTATTTCCAATAATTTTGACTGCTTTAGTTAATACAATGATAAATGAAGACTTTTAATCAGTATAGATCTTTTAAAATTTTTATTCTCATGAAGCACCATTAAGTGTAAATTGTCAGGGCATTTAAACATCAGTCATATAAATCACATCAAAGTTGCTACTTAGTCCCTGAATTATTTTAAACACCATTAAATCTTATTAACATTCCAGTTATGTAGTTTTAATATTAATTATTATGGATATTTGTGAGATACCCTGTCAACATAAAGTCATTAGAGATAAATAGCACATGAATATGTCATACCAAATATTTATCTGATTGTGTGTGTTTAAAGTCTTGTCTGAGAAAGATAAAATATAGAAATTGATACTCAACTTTCTAAAAATTAATGTAACATTTATTAGAAATAAACTTTTTATTTAGAATTTGGTATCCAAAGATAAGTATAATATGGCTTAAGTGATGATTTGGAAAAAATGAGTCATGTAATTACAAGGTCATTTTCATTTTATCATTTTGAGGTTTACCTGTATTATTTATAGGATATATTTAACATGGTTTATTATGTGATTGTACAGATTACATTTAACAAGGCAATAAAATCATACAATTCAACACTAAGGTGACCTTCACATGAACAGTGTTGCTGAATGAGTTGTTTTTGAAAAATGAGTGTTTTGGGTCTCTTATTTGTACCAATAGAATTATTTATATTTTTGTAATAAATTTGATAATGAGACTCAAAACGGCATTTTTCTGACACAGTATGTTTTTAAAGAATTGAAATAGTAAAAGTAGGCTTCCAACTACATTAATGCCAAGGTTGTTCTTTGGAAGATTTCTTGATATTATTAAACTGCAATAAACTAAGAGGACTGTTTCTGAATATGTGACTAAAGCTTTTTCAATTTTATTTCTTCTGATAACTGCTTTATACCCAGTTTTCTTTTTATTTCTCGACATGTGCATCAAAAGGAGGAAATGCACATTGATTTATTAAAAGCCAAGTGAAAGCTCAATTATTGTCCCAATTTTATGCATTTGTTTCTTATGTTCCTTCTTTATGGAATGATTTCTTCACCGTCTTCACAATTCTAATTCTCACCTCCTCCATACTTTGTTCTTTTAGGCTACTGCATCATGCATTTGAATTGTTCTGAAATATCATTAACAATTTTTGTCTGCATTATTAATTTTGGCCTTATATTTTACATTCTTTGACACATAATTGGCTTTCAATAGATATTTTTTGAATCAATTGAACTATTTCGAGTGTACAGCCTCCTGAATAGATTATAAGCATTGTAAAGAAGGGGACAGGTTTGATTCTGGTTTTACATCTTTCGTAATACTTCTAATTGTACATTTCAAACCTGCTTTTTAATTCTCATTTTGTTTACTTCTCTGCAGTGTTGGAGAATTTTAAAATATCCTATAGTTCATGGTATTCTTTGATATCCTGGATTTGACCACATTGCTTTCTAGGCTATTTGGTTCATGTTTTCCTGGAAGTATTTTAAGTTTTGGTATCCTCTATGTTTCCAATTTCTAACTTATTCTGTATTCTTTCTCTACATTTTTTTCTGGCCAATCTTACCTGCCTTTATTCCTTAAATCATCATTTTCCCCTTACAAGAATAATAATGAGTACTATTTTTAAAATGCTTTCATGGATCTAGGAAATTTAATTGCATTATTTCATCACATGCTTTCCAGGCCTAACTTTATAGATTATCTCATTCTATTCATATCACAAATTAAAAAAAAAAAAAAAAAGAAGAGGTTGTTACTTATTCAGAGTTGTAGAGGTAATTATGTTGAAGTCAGGTTACAAATACAGATTGCCAGATTATGGATGCTGAGCTTCTAGCCAGTAACTTAGTGTACACTCACACAAATAAAACTCAACTCTTTAAAATAAATATGTTTCCAGTTTCATTGTGTTTCCTGGTCATTCAATGTTTGCATCATCCATTCAGTTATCCAGGCTAGAAACCACAGAAGAACCATTATGAAATTTTCTCACCCTCCATAAGCAAACGGTCTTTATGTCTTCTCAGGTTCTACTTCAGAAATATCACTGAGATGAATTCTCTTTCTATTCTGATTCCAAACTCTCATTGTCTCTCTTAACTAACTATTGTAATTCAGGCATACCTCAGAGGTATTGCAGGTGCGGTCCCAGAACACCGAAATACAGCAAATCTTGAAATCAAGTGAGTCTCCCAAATTTTTGTGTTTCCCAGTGTATATAAAAGTTATGCTTACACTATACTGTAGTCTATTAAGAGTGTAATAGCATTATGTCTAAAAATACTAACTTTAATTATAATGCTTTATTACTAAAACATGTTAACAATCATATGAGCCTTTAGTGAGCTGTAATCTTTTTGCTAATGGAGGGTCTTGCCTTGATGTTGATGACTGTTGACTGATCATGGTGGTCATTGCTGAAAGTTAGAGTGGCTGAGTAAATTTCTTAAAATAAGACAACAATGATGTTTTCCTTATTGGTTGACTCTTCCTTTCGTTAAAAGTTTCTCTGTAGTGTGTGACACTGTGTGATGGGATTTTACCTATAACATGTTCCAAATTTTTGTTGTCATTTCGACAAGGTTCAAAGCATCTTTACCATGAGTACACCTCAAGAAACCACTTTATTTGCTCATCCATATGAAGCAAGTCCTCATTTGTTCATTATATCATGAGATTGCAGCAGTTGAGTCACATCTTCAGGCTCCCCTTCTAATTCTAGTTCTCCTGCTATTTTCACCACACCTGTAGTTCCCTCTGCCATTGAAGTCTTGAACCCCTCCAAGTCATCTATGAAGACTGGAATTAACTTTTTCCAACTATTGTTAATGTTGACATTTGACCTCCTCCCGTGAATCATGAATGTTCTTAGTAACATCTAAAATGGTAATATTTTTACTTTTTAAACTTACTTTGCCTATATACAGCAGAAAAATCACTATCTATGGCAGCTATAGCCTTATGCAAAATGTGTTTCTTAAATATTAAGACTTGAAAGCCAAAATGACTTCTTAGTTCATGGGCTACAGAATGGATGCTGCATTAGCAGAAATGAAAAGACATTCTTCTCCCGGTACAACTCCATCAGAGTTTTGGGGTGACCTGTTGTACCATCAGTAAATAATAATATTTTGAAAGAAGTATTTTCTTCTGAGCAGTGAGTCTCAATAATAGACTTAAAATATTCAGTAAACTATGCTGTAAACAAATGTTCTGTCATCCAGGCTTTGTTCCATTTATAAAACACATGCAGAGTAGATTTTGCAGAATTCTTAAACGCTCTAAAGTTTTTGAAATGGCAAATGAGCATTGGCTTCAACTTAAAGCTGCAAGCTGCATTAGCCCCTGACAAGAGAGTCAGTTTATCCTTTCAAGATTTGAAGATAGGCATTGACTTTTCCTAGCTATGAAAGTCTCCAATATAAAGCTGTTTCATCCACATTAAAAAAAAATCAGTCATTTAATAATACCACCTTCATGAATAAACTTAGTTAAATCTTCTGGATAACTCACTGCAGCTTCTACATCAGCACTTGCAATTTTCCCTCATACTTTTGTATTATGGATACATCTTCCTTCCTTAACCTCATGAACCAACATCTGCTAGCTTCAAAACTTCTTCCATAGCTTCTTCACCAATCTCAGCCTTCATAAAATTGAAGAGAGTTAGAACTTACTCTAATTCAGCTTTGACTTAAGGGAATGGCTGGTATGATCTTCTACTCACACCATTAAAATTTTCTCCCTCTCAATAATAAAACTTTTTTCATACTCTTATCATTCATGTTTTCACTGGAGTAGCACTTTTAATTTCCTTCAAAACTTTTCCTTTTCATTCAGAACTTGGCTTTTTGCTGCAAGAAGTGTAGTTTTCCAGCTGACTCAGCTTCCAACATACCTTCCTCACTAAGCTTAATCATTTCTAGCTTTTCAAGTGAGAGAAGTCCAACTCTTTCTTTCACTTGAACACTTAGAGGCCATTGCAGAGATACTAGTTAGACTAATTTTAGTATTGTGGTGTCTAAGGGTATAGGGAGGCCTGAGGAAAAAGAGATGAGAGAATGACTAGTCTACAGAGCAGTCAGAATACACATTTATCCATTAAGTTTGCTGTCTTACGTAGATGTGATTTACGGCACCTCCCCAAAATTGCAATAGTAATATCAAAGATCACTGATCACAGATCAGCACAACAAATATTATAATAATACTAAAGTTTGAAATATTGTGAGAACTGCAAAAATGATGTGACACAGACCTATAAAGTGAACACATGCTGTTAAAAAATAGCACCTTGCTTGAGTTGCTCAACATAAGGTTGCCACAAATCTTCATTTTGTAAGAAAATGCAATAGCTGCAAAACATAATCAAGTGAACCACAGTAAAACGAGACATAACTGTAGTTTTTTCTTCAAATTCACTCTTAATTATGATATAAAAACAATTTTGGAAATTATAGGTTTGAATTTATTTTTATGTAAAAATTTCATTGATTTTGTCTTCTTTATTTAATAAAGCCCAAACATTTAATAAAAAATGTACAAAGCTTAAATCACTCCTACTGACTTCTCTCTTGCAACTTTCTTCCCCACTTCACTTTTAGGAACACTATATTCTTGACCCCAATAATTTTAACACTGTAATGAGTATCCCATGCTTTCCTGTTCATCTGGTCCTTCGTTCTTGTTGTTCTCACTGCCTAAAATTTTATTTCCTTCTTTCAACCCAGTGGAATTCACCTATCCTTCAAGGCATAACTTAAATTACATCTTCTCTCTGAGATCTTTATGTTACCAACTCCCACTCCTCCATCTTGGCAGAATCCATTACTCCTTCCTTAGGGCTCCAAAAAAGTCTTTGTATTAATCTTTACTATAGAGCTTATTACAATATATTTCATTTCATTTTTGTGCTCTGAGGCATGGCTGTATTCTCCCTTGACATTTAAGAAGGTTTAGTATAATCAGTTTTCTGTTTTAACTTGAATATGAATACAAAAATGTCAATATAAGGAAGGAACAAAAATGTTTTCCACATATTGCACAAAAAATGTATGAAATTTGTTTTCCTTTGTCTTTTGTTTTTTTATGCTATGCTTAAGCTTAGCCAATTTGGGATTATGACTATAATGGTAAGATATAACAAGCAATTAGAATGAAATAAATACAAACATTTATCTAAATTTTTCTCTGAATGTTTGTATTTGGCCACTTGTTAATAGTAATTAAAGATGTGAATTTAATTCATTAGAATTTCCCAATTCTCTTCATACAAAAAAAGGTAATTTTATTATTCCCATAGTGTCTATGATATAGACAATTTCACATCTATTCTCCTTTGTAATTTTTATTGTTAGCTGTACATGTGTCAGTTTAGATCAATAATTGTCACTAAGAGCTTCTTTGCTTTATTTTTCAAATTTATTTAATGATTATCACTCAGGGATTTTTCAAGCACAACAGCTGAGAAGTTTGAGATCATTTAAAGAATAAGGACTTTGAAATAAAACAGACCTAGGATCCAATTTGAGCTCTCATACTTAATTGATTAGAGGCATATACTAAATCTCTCTGAATTTCAGTTTTGGCTTCTCTAATGTGGAGTAAGAATGACTATTTGGAAACCTGTTTTGAGCTTTTAAAATTGTGTAAATAAAGGTCCTACCCTAAAGCAGTGGGCACTCCGTAATTGGCAGTTGTTATTACTACTCATATTACTATAGGGAATAGATTGTTGCTGGAGTCTTTCTAAAATTTTTTTCACTATCTACAATGTCGTCATGAATTGTGCAGTGTCATGGTTACGGTAGGCTTGTCTTCAGTGTTTGATTGAATTATGTGTGCCGTGTCAGAATGGAAGTTATATGATGAATGTGCGGGTAGAAACCTCTCCCACACTGTTGATTTACTTGTGTTCTCTTCGAGTTGTGAAAGCGGCCTTACTAGCTGACTTAGACTTTCAGTCACTTTCCCCTTCTGAGTCTCAGTTGAAGAAAGATTGAGTCTTGGAATGACAACACCTAATTATTTTTAAAAATTTATAGAATGTAGTGAGTTATTGCTTACCTCAAATCCTCTACATTAAGTGTTTGCTTTAAACTTGGCCTCAGAATATTCTTAAAACACGTTCTTGAACACTTTTATGCATCTGCATTTCATCTTGTTGGTTTGTTTTTGGAAAAACTGTCTGAAGTGGCTATTCTTTACATTCTTAGGGCTGTAAAAAAGAATGCTTATAGTTCTTAATGTTTGTAGTAGTTACCTAATAATACAAGAACAGATATCCGTATATGATAACATACTCAAGCAAAAGAAAAACAGTTAAACTTCATAGTTAAGTTGTTAAATTTACACATTAAGGAGTGAATGAAGAAGCTAGAGGGAGCTATTTAAGATGGAGTTTAGCACTGGAGCAAAGGCTCACCACTGCCTGAGAGTATGAGATGCAGTGATGAGAATATCTACTAGGTTTACTCACATCAGGTGTAGGCTACGTTGGGCATGAAAGAATGAGATGTAATGAAAATAGAAGATCATTGAAAGAGAGGAGATCCAGGTACTAACTGATAAGGGAGCAAAGAGATCATCTAGGAAGATACTAATATCGTGAAAAACAATGCAAACATAGTGTAGGAAAGAATTCCCTCAAGTAACTGAAATAATTGAGAAACGAGAGCGTTTGGCTTAGATACTTGTAGATAACTGGGACAACACTGGGTTGACTAAATGAAATTCAAATGGGATTCAAAGGTGGAGCTCTTAATTTCCTCCTTATCATCACATCATTTTATCCTGCGAAAATATAGTGCTTTGCTGCTTTCAAAGTATATCCTTTTACTCTATTACTGTTGTTCTTGTTTTTCTCATAGAAAATAGCTTTTTCTCATAGTAGAGAGCTTTTCTAATGTTAATGATTTAGCTTTAATTCCCTTTCTGTTTTCAGGCTGCTCCCGGATGTTGCTGCAAAAACAGGATACAAATCCTTATTGTCATTCCAGTCTCACTTTAATCCTCCCTTTGCTCCCTTTCTTGGCATGTACCGGAGAAATACAATTTTCAAAATATGGTAGTTTTTAAAATATGGTACTTTTAAAATTCAACCCTTGTAAACAAATAGACAAAATTGGGTTACATAATCAAATCAGTTTGGGGAAATGTGGGCTAAAAAAGATATAAACTTCTCAGAGTCTTTAATAAGCTGATGGCTTTGTGTAAGAGACGTATATTAAACTTTGTTTCTCCAATGCTTTTATCATGGATCATCTTGAAGAATCAGTGTTTCTCAAGGTGAGTTTTGATATATTCTGAATTGAAGCTATGTAGACTTCATTTACTCTGTGTTTTGGCTTGTAAATAAATGAAAAATTACAATATCCAAAACGTACAGAGCACTTTTCTGGGGAGAATGTGTAGACACTATTTTATGTACTTTTGTATATATTAGCCTATCTTACCTTCATCACAATCCAATCCTATAATGTGGGTATTATTAAAGATTACTATGTTAGAGATGAACAAACTGAGGAACAGATAAATTAGGGAAACTTACCCAAGGTTACATAGCTGGGAGGCGGGAGAACCAGACAGGATTCTGATCCTGGTAAGTTTAGCTTCATGGTCTGTACTCAACCCCATAAGATTAAATGAAGATTTAGGGGTCCAACTATTGTGGAGTGAAGATAGAAAATGATGACCAGAAAACCATAAGATTAGTTACAGACAAAGAATATACCTGCTATGTATTTCTGAAGATATTGTCAAACAACCATTACAGGACCACTTTCACAGCAGCTTTCGTGGGGCTGATCAAGTATGGACAAGACCACATAGTAATCCCTGCCTAACCTGCTTTGGTATGCAGGGTTAAACGTCCAAAGACCTGATTAAAAATATTTCCACAGTGGTTCTATCCCATGTATGGGGAAATAGCCCAGAAATAGTAGAGATAATGCAGAGGAGTGTGTGGGCTTTTATGTGATGTGAGCAGTTGCACTCTCCATGTTTAACACTAAAAGTAGAACCTGTTTGTGCATCTGTATGGGTACACATGTGTGTGCCTATATTTGTGTGTGTGTGTTTGTTATTTTGTTGTATTTTTAATGCCTAGTTGGCTTACTGTATATTTTTATGTTTGCAGTGTTTGAAAAAGGAGCCATAGCATTTAACCTTTTGCGAGCTGATATCTTTAATTAAAATTGGTCTCAGGCAGATAAGCACAGATGTTTTGTTTTAAACGGGCTAACAGTAAGCCTAACCCTTAAATTAAAGGTCCATAGACTCTTCCACAAACAACCTAAGCTAAACGCAAATGTGTTTGTCTATAAAAAAATTTACTAAACTTTTTGCATATACAGGCATTTTTCTAAGGGAGATACTATATTATTTGTTAGATAACAGATCCTTTACTCCTGAGTCTTCCTGAGACAGTAACATTTTTCCAAAAGTTATGCATTTCTCTCTCTCTTTCTCTGGGTGTGTGTGTATGTGTGTGTAATATGTAGCTCTGATACATCAGGGCCACTTAAGATTTTGATATACAACATTATAGATGAGAGTAGACATTTTGATTGAGTGTCTTCTTGTCTTCTGAAACGTTCTGCTGTCTCAAATTCATTCTGCATTGTGTAATTTCAGACAGTTTGAAATTAACTTTGCTATGTAAATTACAGGCCATGGCATTTTTGTTGAATTGGATCAAATAGAATTGGAGGAGAAATTGGTTACAGTTAGAAACTATTACTCAGAAGCTTCTCATTTGGATCTTAACTATAAACTTCCTTTTTTTACTAGTAATTAAATTAAATAGGGAGAAGAGGCTCTAAAATTAAAAGTGATTTGAAGAAGTTGAAGTCTTTTTAGGGAAAAACTCTGTAAAGGAAAAGATAAACATTTTATTTTATTTTATTATTTTATTTTATTTTTAAGACAGGACCTTGTTCTGTCACCCAGGCTGGAGTGCAGTGCTGCAATCATGGCTCATTGCAGCCTCTACATCCTGAGCTCAAGAAATCCTCCTGCCAAGCCTTTCGAGTAGCTGGGACTATAGGTGTAAACCACCATGTCTGGCTAACTTTTAAAATATTTTTGTAAAGACAGGGTTTCACTGTGTTGCCAAGTTGTTGTGGAACTCCTGAGCTCAAATGAGCCTCCTGCCTCAGCCTCCCAAAGTGTTGGAATTACAGGCATGAGCCATGATGCTTGGCCCCCATTTTATGTTTTTGAATAAGAAATTATTTGGTTTCAAATTAAATTATAAAAGACAAGTACATGGAATTTTCATTTAATATTTAGGCCTCTCAAGCAAGCATTAGTATCAATTACGTATATATTCTGTATACCAGTAATTTTGTTGTTGTTCACTATTTCCTTTGGAAAGTGCACTTAGTATCAATCATATCAATGAATGCTATCATCAGAGAGGTTTTTATATTGTTTTGAAAATAATTTTAGTACCTTTGGGGGTGTGAATAAAATAATGCTAAAAGTATTAACAATTACTTTTTCAGGTATTTTCATCTCTGTCTATAATCATTTGGCCACTTATTCTAAAAGCATGTTGACTAATGTGCTAAAGATTACAAAGTCTTAGTTCAAGTCATGTTTCTCATTTGTTGCTCAATCCATTTTTTTGTAAAATAAAAAATGTTTGCCCTATTTATCGGTTTTACAATTAGTAGTGGTAAAACAATTCCACTGCTAGAATTTTTTAAAGGAATTATTACACAAGGGCTATATTGACTAAATTTGCACCTGTGTTATAGTGGAATGTGCTAAAAATATCACTTACTTGAATTTTTCAGTGTTTAGCAGTGCAAGTTCAGTAAGATTTATTTCATATTCTTTTTAAAAGCTTCATAAACCTCATCTGTTTGCATATTCTATTTTCTTCTACTCTAAATCTGACCTATTATTGACTGGTTTGTGTCATTTGCTATATCCAGTTGTAGAAATTTAAGACACCTTTATGCAATTTGCACTGTACCTATATAAGCAATTCTTTTTTCATTTATGTGATAGCTTTGAAAAATATAATATTAAATGTAATTTAATGTTACTGTTTATTTAAATTTTTTGATTCTAGAGGTTTGGGGCATTATGGCTCAACATCTGATCTGATTATTTTAAAATAGTAATAAAATTTAAATATTATAAAGAGCTCTACATAATTTGATTTAGAAATAGTCTATTCTGGAGCATTGAATGTAATGTGGATTTATCTTGTATATGCACATATGTTGGAAAATCTTTGGGAATACACATACGTATGTGTGTAATATAATCTACATTTTCAGAATAGAATTAGTATTAAAAATAAAAACTCCTATGTCTTTCTAAGTGAACAATATTATACACTAAACACTATCAGTGGCTAATGATACTTTATGAATTCAGAGTGGATTACAAGAAAAAGCAACAACAACTAAAGGGATGAATAACAGGACTTTTTTGACAATGTATATAGCTCAGGGGGTCTTACTCTTTATTTATGGGTGTGGGAGTGTGTGGATTAAAGTATATTTTGATACAATTGACTTCCTTTGGAATCATATTTATTTTTCTAAACATTATTATGAGAGACATTTCATTAGGCTTCCAAAGGAGTCCGTGGCACACAGAGGTTGAAAACTCCTGATTGTACACAATAGATATAGCGTTATTTTATCATTGTTTACAATGTACCAACCACTATCCTAAGAATTTTAATTGCATTCATTTATGTCATTCTTCTACCAATTCTAGGAGGTAGCTGCCATCATTAGACTTCATTTTTCAGGTAAGGTAACTGGGATCACGGGGAGGTTAAATAACTGGCTAAGGGACACACAGCTATAGCTGGAATTCTGCTACAGAGACTGTATCTTAATACTCTATTGTATCTAGATGTATTAGCAGCTTTTAAAATACAGTAAACAATTATAATGGGTTTTAAAAGACATCAGAAAAATTACCATAGATATTTATGTTATTCATATTTTAATAAAACTTTTTAAAATACATGTATTAAAGTAACATTTTGCTTACTTATAGTCTACAAAGGAATTTATTTAAAGTTTCCATTGAAGACTAATTAAATTTGTACAGCTATCTATTTTAATTTACACTTTTTAACTTGTCATGAATATTTTTACTCTCAGAAATCTTATCGGTTACAACTTTCAGATTTTCAGTGAATTATGGAATGGAGAGAAGCACCAATGCAAATATCAATTGTACATAAATGCATTGTTTGTTAGCATTATACCACAGGCCTTTACCTGATTACCATCTAGTAATTCTCATGAATTGGTTTGCAATACTTTTACTTAATCCCTAATGAGACTGACATAACAGTCTGAAAATTGTTGCAGTTTTGTATGGCTCTTTTAGTTAATGAGGTATCATGGGGTTTCTAAACGAATGCATCAATAAAACAACTTCTACTCCTCTGCTTTGGCAGAGGAATGATTCACCTACCTTAACTGCTGAATTTAGGGAATAAGTTCTAAATCACATAACTTCTAACCATGAGAGAAATCTAGTGCTTCCTGACATGATATATGTTTTATGTATATCACAGGTGAATACATCCATCTTTTGAAAAGTCTGTTTTGCTAAAAGAATGGTAAACACTTGTATTTCTGCTTCTATTAGCTTTAAAAGGAATAAAGCAATGGAGCACAATTGTTTCTTTCTTTCCCATTTAATTCAGTGTGGCTGTCATGGCTATCAACCAGCCATGCTACTGTTGCAGTTTTACCACCTAGACTATTTCTTGATTTATTAGCTTTCAGAATCAAGCTCTGCTGTGCTGTTACATTCTTTGGCTTACACAGCACCTGTGTAGACCTCTGGTGATATTGTTTTATTTATTATTCATGCAACATTAGAGAACAAAAGGGATTCAAGCTGGTTCAGAGGT
The DNA here is from genome assembly GCF_000951035.1 of Colobus angolensis palliatus. NCBI lineage: Eukaryota > Metazoa > Chordata > Mammalia > Primates > Cercopithecidae > Colobus > Colobus angolensis. The sequence continues at coordinate 27,644,596 of NW_012118487.1, read as the reverse complement.
CATCAGCACACTTTAAGGTCAAGCTATTTGGCTTCTGAAGTCTCTTTCCTAATATTCTTTCTGATTTTCTTTTAAGCAGGGCAGACCAATTTGCTAAAACGTCAGGTAAAATGTCATGGCCTTTGAAAAAAGGATAACCTAAATGAAAAAAATACTTACAATATGGCATTCTTGGTTCATTTTAACTCATCTTATGTGTTGTTATATCTTATGTAGACTGGGTGTGCATTTGGAGACTATTAAAAGTCATCAATCTCCAGAAAGAATACTCTAAAAAAGGAGATTTTGGCAAGATGAATTTGATCATTTGTTATCATTAGAGAAGTTTGTAAAAAACAGAATTTTCTTCTTAGCTGACAATGCAGAAACATCAAAAACCTAAATAATCAAGGCTCAGGAAAGAATTTTAGATTCATCCATCATTTTTGAACACAAAGCTCCACTTCTAACTTCACAACACATGTGTTTGGTATATTATACCTTAACCATTCTCTGCACACCTAGAATCAGTGTGACTATAATTTGAATAGCAAGTGACTCTAGAAGCAATTCATCAGAATATTTTCATTTTTAGAGATGAGATAATGGGGGAACTACCATGAGATGATAAATTATGTTACCCTTTATGAAGAAATATACAACTAAAATTTCTTTAATTATTGAGTATACAAATTTTGTTCTTTAATATATGCTTAAATGTCAGTAATGACATTTACAGACTCTTTGTACAAATATTTAATTTACCTTTTAATTCAACAAGTAGTTATTTGAACAAAGGTTTTTTTTTGGCAGAATAGCTATTCCTCTGAAACTTTCATCTCTATAAATTGTGCAACCATAAATCTGGTGGCTACAGTCACAGACTAAAGGTTCTTTCATGTCCCACTCTCTCCCTTTCTTCTCTCTATAGTCCTTTAGGTTCTAACCACAGACATGTATCACTTATTTCTTCCTTTGGCATCACCAGTCTGGTGCAAGCCACTGTCTCCCCTTACATGCTTACGCTTACTGTCCTAACTGGCCTCTCTAATTTTACCATTGCATTTATGAAGCCCATTCTCTACCAAGCAGCCAAAGGCATCATTTTAAACCTGGAAATCACGTTGTATCATTTCTGTGCTTAAAACGATTTTATATCTCCTTGTTTTAGTCCCAGGTAATTCCAAACTTTCTTCTATTCCCTCTAAGGGTCTTCGTGATCTGGCCCTTGCTGACATCTTATTCTACAGATCCTGCCTCCCTTCCAAACTGGCTCATGTTTGTATAATAAACAGTGTGACTCCGATTTTTGATGTTTGAATGCTGATAGATTGTAAGCCTCACCTTTTCCTCTTCCCTCTTTGTCCTACATGTGAGCAACTGATTATCCTATCAGGATCCTGTTTCCTTTCATGCCAGATCTAACCACCACAAAAGCCCCAGGCAAGTATCTTTTTCATTTTCTCTCCTTTCAGTGTTTAGACCCTCTTAGAAGCCACTTACTCTACCCACACAGCCTTATTATGTGAATAGTGAACTTTTTCATACACTTATGAGGAAGTGTGTGGTGCCATCAATCTCAACATGGGGTTCAACTCTTGGTGGGGAGAGCATTCATTTTGGTTCTGTGGGGCAGTAGAATAATTTGTTATGATACTGTGGAAAGATACTTCTGTCAGAAGATATATTCTTAAAAGACAAAACTAATGGGTACAGAAAAATAAAATTCTTTATTCTGTATCTTCAGGTATAATCTCATAACCATTAGGGTTAAATTTAGTTAATTATTGTCTTTAAATGTAACATATCCCTGTCTGTTGAAAAGCAAGTCTTAGTACAGCATTGCATCACTATGTTTATAATTGTGTAATGATATCAATCAATAGACATTTATTTTATAAATGAATCGTTTATTCTTTTATGGATAAGAAAGATCAGAATATTCATTCTGACTTTTCAAGCACCCTAATATGACTGTTCTTTCATTTTCCTATAACTATCCCAAGAACTCTTATTTTTTGTTATTTTTTCTGCTGAATAACAATTGGTATAAACATAAGTACTTGCATTTTAAGGATGAATTCAAACATTGATATTACTGCTTGAATTATAGCTATTTAGTAAATGCATATTCTGTATTTTTGATTCTATAGTCTTTTATATTTGGTTATACCACACAAAATAACATATTCAAATCTAGCAGAAACAGTACTTTGAATCCTCAGGCAAATTTCAATGGAAAGGAACATTGGAATGTTGCTGGAGGCTAGTGGATTTTATTAAATGCAGTATTTAGTTAAATACTCTGAATGCTGATCAGGTAGTTATTAGAAAATATGGTGGGTTTATAAAGCTAAAAGTAGTCTGAAGTACAATTATTTAAGCATCAGATTTAGAAGGAAGTCTATTTCACAGACATCAAAAGCAGGGAAATTCTTATTTATTCTTCCTCCCTAGATTTGAAATTATCATGCTGATGCCATGTAATACGAAGCTATCTGTTTGTCTTGAATTTTAATCTGAACTATATGGGCCACTTGTATTAAAAAGATACATTTCCTATTCTGATGTATAGAGACGTGCAAGCTTAATTTGAAGCGAATGTTTTGCAGGAGATGAGGATATTTTAGGCCATCAAATTTCCAAAGTAATAATCTTCATATCCAATTCTGTCTTTGAATCCAGGAAAGGAAAGAAATCATAGTGTAAGTCAGAATGAGCAGGGTTCATAGGTGGGAAGGAATAAGGATAAGATGAATTTGGGGAAGGAGTAGGTAAAAGAAGATACGCTAACTTAGATGTATTACAACAATGAACTATAATGAGAGAAGGTAGAATATGTAGCTGACTATCCTTTGACTCCTCCTGAAATGTCACCTCTTTTAAAGCATCTACAGACTGGTCACCTCTCTTTTGTTGAGCCCTGCCTGCGATAAGCCAATCTTTAAAAGAGAGAATTCTGTCTTATTATTAGGATTCTCATGTAAAACTGTCTAACTACCTGGCTCAAATCTGTCTCTATCACACCGTAGCTGTGGGAACATAGGCAAGCTAACTTATTTCACTTCTTTCTACCTCGCTTTCCTCTTCTACAAAAGAGAGATAATGATATCGCATATCCCTTCAGTTGGTGAGAAGTTTAAATGAGTAAAACACTTGGAAAGATTCCTGACATGTAGAGATCTCTTAATAAATGTTTAACTGCTTTTAAAAGGAATCTTGATTTTGCATTATTATTGGACTTTGCATTTTCCCATGTTCTCCTTCTATGAGATTATAAGCATCTTGACAAAATATTTTATAAATAATTATATCTGTAGGTCCTATAAACTGGCCTGTGTGCAGTGAATGCTATTTATTATTATTGATTATATTTAACACAAATACGAATTTGTCATATTTTGACACTATTTTAAACATTTAAAAATAATTCAGAATATATGTTCATCGGCTAGGTGCGGTGGCTCATGCTTGTAATCCCAGCACTTTGGGAGGCCAAGGTGGGCGGATCACCTGAGGTCAGCAGTTCAAGACCAGCCTGGCCAACAGGGTGAAACCCCATCTCTACTAAAAATGCAAAAATTAGCTGGGCATGGCGGCATGTGCCTGTAATCCCAGCTACTCAGGAGACTGAGGCACGAGAATCGCTTGAACCCGGGGGGCAGAGTTTGCAGTGAGCCAAGATCACACCACTGTACTCCAATCTGGATGACAGATCAAGACTCTGTCTCAAAAAAGAAAAGAAAAGAAAAGAAAAGAAAAGAAAAGAAAAGAATATCCATTTATCTAAGAGAATATCCTAAGATTTACTCACCTAAGAAACACCAATGTTACCTGTTAATCATGATACTCACAGGTGACATTGAGGCCTAATATGAAGAGGCTAAGTAGGCATTTCTTTCACTAACCAGCCTCTATTGAGACTACATCATAAATCTAAACTCTCTTTTTAATGATTCCAGCAAATATGCTTCTTGGCTCGTTCTTGCTTTTTAAGACACTTCACATTTTCTTAACTTAGTTCACCTCCTGACTTAATATTTCCCCCGTACTAATCAGTGAACGTTGGAGAATGTTAGAAAATAATTTTTTCCCTTCCACACTAGGTATAATGCTGAGTTAGAAATAGAATATATTAGCCACTGCCTATACTTCCAGTGGGCTTATAGACAATCTAGTTCATGTTACAAGGCTGCCATTATGTTTATTTACTCAACAAATGACAAGCAAGCAACTTAGACATCACATTTAATACTGAGGGTTATAAAAGCAATGTCTTCAAAAATAATAACCTGGAATATACTAAGTAAGATCTTCCCAGGGAAAAGTTTTATCAGAAAAAGGCAACTTTGCTGTACTGCAATTGTCAAGAGAATAGATAACAGCCTGGTAACCAAACTACTTTAGGTGAACTTAAGAGAGATGGGCTTGTGCAGGGCACCTAGATGAAACTTTCCAAGGGCATACAAAAATATACATCTCTGTTACTTTGCTTTTAGAAAACACCACCAGCACCAACATCACTAGACTTGAAAATAGTTTTTCTGTGACTAACAGAGCTCAGAATTGAGCTGCTACTGTATATGGCTTGACTCAATTTGCAGGTCTGTAATTTGTTCTCAGGGAATTGAAAAGATAGATTGGATAGCAATGTAGTATTCTCCTAGAGGAGACATAGGAGGGTGATATAAAGCCAGTCCTTCTGGAAAAACACTGTAGAGAGGGATGTGTATCATGGATTGCTTTGCTGGGTGGATTGCAGCATAGAGAGCATAATCTTTGGGCAGGGGAGGCTCTTGCTTCTGATCATCACATTATTCATCCATGCAGCTCTATAGGGAAACCAGGTTACATCTATTTTCTGAAACTGGTAACTATACCTACCACTGCATTGACAGAGACACTGGACAAACTACATAAAATTTAAATTGTCTAAATACTGTTAAACTTGTTTCACCAATTCAGTTGTAAACAGAGGAGAGGAAAAAAAGAATAATATAAAAAGCAAATGGCTTAGGAATGTCTTGACTCTTGTGGTCTACGGAGGTTTCCAGAAAATGGTGTAACACAAAACATGAATAGTGATTAAATGACTAAATGGTTATACAAAGCAGGTATGCAATTTGTTCCTCAGAGACGATCATTGTTGCAAAACAACATAATCAAATTTTCGAGCTAGGGCTGATATTGTGGCGTAGAGTTAGTTGACAAGCCTGTTAGAAACCACTTTCCTTTTTCATAGACATCTCATTATTTATCATCCCTTTAGTCTTTTTAATTGCTCTGGGCAAAGATTTCTTTATGCATTTAGCAATGGGGACTGAACCCATCAATACCCAATTTAAGCAAGGCACTCATAAAGACAGTAGTGAAATTACTGCTCTGCTGCTTTTCCGAATATCAAGATCATTTTGCTTCTGAAATCAAGCTTTTTCTTTGATTGTTGAATAACTCTTCTGATACAATGTTTCCAATTAGCTAAATCAAAATCTGAAAAGGTACATTTTGCATTTGTTTTAATGTGTTTATTAAATTATTATTCTCTTTTATTCATGTTTATAACACAGACAATTTGGATTCCTTGATTAATTGATAGTTATAAGAGCGTGAACAATTGTGTTGTTTACTAAATACTAAATTTACTTAAATTTTACATAAAATAAACACCAATGATGCATTTACTGAAGTTAGATTTTAGAACAAAAAGGCATAGTTTCTCTTTTATGTATGCTTATTAGATACCCAAAATGAAATCTAAATAATAATTTAAAATAGAACAATTCCATTTATAATTAGAATATTATTAGATTTTTATTTTTATAAATACCATCATAAGTATAATTTTTACATAAGAGTTTGGGATAGTCAGCATTTCATATTTTAATTTCTGTGAGTTATAATGCATAATTCCTTTTTGAAAATAATTTCAATCTTTATTTTCGATTCAGGGGGTACATGTGCAGTTTTGTTACCTAGGTATACTGCATGATGCTAAGGTTTGTTGTGTGATTGATCCTATCACCCACATACCGAGAATAGTACCTAATAGTTAGTATTTCAGTATTTTCACCCTCCATCCTCTCGCCTGGTGATCCGCAGTTTCTGTAGTTGCCATCTTTACGTCCATGAGTACCCAACGTTTAGTTCGCACTTATGAATGGGAACATGCAGCATTTGATGTTCTGTTTCTACATTAATTTGCTTTAGGATAATGGCTTCCAGCTCCATTCATGTTGATACAAAGGACAAGGTTTCATTCTTTTTACAGCTGCATAGTATTCCATGGTGTCTATGGGCCACATTTTCTTTATCCAACCCACTGCTGATGCACACCTAGGTTGATTCCATGTCTTTGCTCTTGGGAATAATGCTGCACTGAACCTGTGAGTGCATGTGCCTTTTTTGGTAGAATTTTTTTTTTTTCTGTTGGATACATAATCAATAATGGGATTACTGAGTTAAATGGTAGCTTCATTTTAAATTTTTAAAGAAATCTTCAAACTACTTTCCAGAGTGGCTGAACTACTTTACATGCCCACCATCATTGTATAAACATTCCCCTCTCACCACATGCAATATGGCATCTTTTGTTTTTTGACCTTTTAATAATAGTCATTGTGACTGGTATGAGATAGTATCTCAGTGTGGTTTTGATTTGCATTTCCTGATGGTTAGTGATGACGAGTGTTTTAAAATATATTTGTCTGCTACTTGTGTGTCTTTTTTTTTTTTTCAGAAGTGTTTTTTCATGTATTTTGCCCATTTTTTAACGGGGTTATTTGATTTTTGCTTGCTCAATTATTTAAGTTCCTTATAGATTCTCGCTATTAGACCTTTTTCTGATGCATAGTTTGCTAATAGTTTCTCCCATTCTGCAGGTTGTTTATTCTGCTAATAGTTTCTTTTGCTGTGCAGAAGCTCTTTAGTTGAATTAGATTTCCCTTGTCAATTTTTGTTTTTGTTGTAATTGCTTTTGAGGACTTAGTTATAAATCCTTTTCCAAGATTGATATCCAGAATTGTGTTACCATTCTGTCTTGTTCAAGTTCTCAAGGGGAATGTTTTCAACTTTTTGCCTGTTCAGCATAATATTGACCATTGGTGCAAATGACCATATCTCATTCTTTTTTATGGCTGAATAGTTCTCAATTGTGTACCACATTTTCTTTATCCAGTCATCTGTGTTGATGGACCCTTAGATTGCCTCCAAATCTTAGCTATTGTAAACAATGCTGCAACAAACATAGGTGTGCAGACATCTCTTCAATATACTCGCTTAAATCTTTAGTTCATCTTAAGTTAATTTTTGTATATGGTGAAAGGTAGGAGTTCAGTTTCATTCTTCTGCACGTGACTATTAAGCTTTCCCAACACCATTTATTGAATAGGGAGTCCTTTCTCAATTACTTATTTTTGTGGACTTTGTGGCTTTATTCCTGAGTTCTCTGTTCTGTTCACTCAGTGTATGTATTTGTTTTTGTACCAGTACCATGTTGTTTTCATTGCTGTAGCCTTATAGTGTAGTTTGAAGTTTGATAGTGTGATGATTCCAGCTTTGTCTTTTTTACTTAGAATTGCTTTGGCTATTTGGGCTCTTTTTTTATTGCATGTAAATTTCAGAATATTTTTTTCTAGTTCTGTAAAAAATGACATTGGTAGCTTGATAGGAATAGTGTTGAATCTGTAGTATATGTTGGAAAGTATGACCATTTTCAAAATATTGATTCTTCTAATTCATGAACATGGCCTGATTTTCCATTTGTTTGTGTCATCTATGATTTCTTTCAGAAGTATTTTATAGTTCTTTTAGAGATCCTTTACTTCCATTGTTAGATGTAACCCTAGGTATTTCTTTTTGTGTGTGTGGTTATTCTAAATGGAATTGCATTCTTGATTAGGCTCTCAGCTTGAATGTCATTGATGTATAGAAATGCTACTGATTTTTTCATTCTATTTTAAAGATACATGCACACATATGCTCAGTGCAGCACTAGTCACAATAACAGACTTGGAATCAACTGAAATGCCCATCAGTGATAGACTGGATAAAGAAAATGTGGTACATATACACCATGGAATAGTAGGCTGCTATAAAAAGAATGAGATCATGTACGTTGCAGGGACATGAATGATGCTGGAAGCCATTATCCTCAGCAAACTAATGCAGGAACAGAAAACCAAACACCACATGTTCTCACTCATAAGTGGGAGTTGACCAATGATAACACATAGACACAGGGAGGAGAACAACACTGTGGCCTGTTGGGGGAGGGTGGGAGGGAGAGCATTAGTAATAAGAGCTAATGTATGTTGGGCTTAATACCTAGGTGATGGGTTGATACGTGCAGCAAACCACCATGGCACATGTTTAACTATGTAACAAACCTGCATCCTACACATGTACCCTGGAACTTAAAAAATAAAATAAAATAATTACTTAAATAAATAAATAAATAAATAAATAATGGTTTTTGTACATTAACTTTGTTTCCTGAAACTTTACTAAAGACATTTATCAGTTCTAGGAGCTTTTTGACAGTGTTTTTAGAGTTTACTAGGTATAGAATCATATCATCAGCAAAGAAAGGTAGTTTGACTTCATTTTCTATTTGAATGTCTTTTATTTCTTTCTGTTGCCTGATTGCTCTGCCAGAGGCTCCAGTGCTATGCTGAATAAGAGTGATGAGAGTGGGCATCCCTTTCTTGTTCCATTTCTCAAGGGGAATATTTCCAGCTTTTTACTTGTTCAGCATAATATTGACTGTGGGTATGTCATAGATGGCTCTTATTTGGATGTTTGTTCCTTCATTTCCTAGTTTCTTGAGGGTTTTTATCATGAAAGGATATTGGATGTTAGTAAAAGCTTTTTTTTTTGCATCTGTTGAGATGATTATATGGTTTTTGCTTTTAATTCTGTTTATGTGGTAAATCACCTTTATTGATTTCTGTATGTTGAACAAACCTTGCATCCCAGTGATGAAGCCCACTTGATTATGGTGAATTAACTTTTTGATGTGCTATTGGATTCAATTTGCTAGTATTTTGCTGAGGATTTTTGCATCTATATTCATCATGGATATTGACCTGTGTTTTATTTTTTCATTGTATCTTTGCCAGGTTTCAGTATCAGGGTGATGCTGACTTCATAGAATGTGTTAGGGAGGAGTCCTACTGCTCGATTTTTTAGAATTGTTTCAGTAGGATTTGTACCAACTCTTTTTGTACATTGGGTAGGATTCAGCTGTGACTCCCTCTTGTCCAGGACTTTTTTTGTTTGATAGGTTTTTGATTACTGATTCAATTTTGGAACTAGATATTGGCCCATTAAAAATTTCATTTTCTTCCTGACTTAATCTTGGGAGATTGTGTGTTTCCAGGAATTTATTTGTTTTCTCTCGGTTTCACAGTTTGTGTACATAGAGGTGTTCCTAATAGTCTCTTAAGATCTTTTCTATCTCTCTGGTATAAGTTGCAATGTCACCTTTGTCATTTCTGAATGTGCTTATTTGGATCTTCTCTCTTTTTCTTTTGTTAATCTAGCTAGTGGTCTATCAATCTTGTTTATCCTTTCAAAAGACCATTTTTTTTTTTATTATTTGTTTGGATTAGGGAGTCTTAATTTCATTCAGTTTCACTCTGATTTTAGTTATTTATTTTCTTCTGCTAGTTCTTGAGATCGTTTTTTCCTGTTTCCCCTAAGTGTGATGTTAGATTGCTAATTTGAAATCTTTTTAACTTTTGAGGTAGGTATTTAGCACTATAAGCTTTCCGCTTAATACTACTTTTCTGCATTCCAGAGATTTTGATATTTTGTGTCTGTTTTCATTTATTTCAAAAAGTTTTTGATGTCTGCCTTAATTTCATTGTTTACCTAAAAGTCATTCCGTAGCAAGTTGTTTAATCTCTGAGTAATTGTGTGACTTTGAGAGATTTTCTTGGTGTGGATTTATATTTTATACCCCTTTGATTCAACAGTATTTTTGCCATATGTATTAGTCCATTCTCACATTACTGGGTAATATGATAATAACTCAGCCTTTTCCTTACAAATTACCCAGTCTCTGGTTTGGAGACTGAAAAATTTATTTTTTAAAAAAGGTTTAATTGGCTCATGATTCTGAAGGTTATAGAGAAAGCATGGTAGCATCTGCTTCTGAGGAAGTCTCGGGAAGCTTCCAATCATGTCAGAAAGCAATGGGGAAGCAGGAACATCACATGGTGAAGCAGGAACAAGAGAGTGTGGGTAGGTGCTACACACTTTTAAATGAGCAGATTGCATGAGAACTCACTCACTATCATGGGGATGGTACAAAAGTGCTAAACTATTAATGAGACATTTACCAGCATGACCCAATCACCTCCCACCAGGTCCCAACACCAACACTGCAGATTACATTTTAATATGAAGTTTGGGTAGAAACACACATCCTAACTATATGATTCCTTCCCTGGCCCCTACCAAATCTCATGTCTTTCTCACATTGCAAAATATCATCATGCCTTCCCAATAATCCCCAAAGTCTTAACTCATTCCAGTATTAATTCAAAGGTCCAAAGTCCAAAGTCTCATCTGAGACAAGGCTAGTTTATTCTACTTATGAGCCTGTAAAATCAAAAACAAGTTAGCTACTCCCAAGATACAATGGGGGTATTAACATTGGGTAAATAATTCCATTCCAAATGGGAGAAATCAGCCAAAAGAAAGGGGCTACAGGCCCCACACAAGTTTGAAATCCAGCAGGGTAGTCATTAAATCTTAAACTTCCAAAATAATCTCCTTTGACTCTATGTTCCAAATCCAGGACACATTGTTGTGAGGGGTGGGCTCCCAAGGCCTTGGGCAGCTCCACCCTGGTAGCTTTGCAGGGTTAAGTTCCCACAGCTGCTCTCATGGGTTGGCATTAAGTGCCTGTGGCTTTTTCAGATGAAGGGTGCAAGCTGTCAGTGGATCTGCCACTCTGGGGTTTGGAGGACAGTGGCTATTTTATCACAGCTCCACTAGGCAGTGCTTCATCAGGGACTCTGTGTAGCAGCTCAAATACCACATTTCCTTTCTGAACTTCACTAGTAGATTATCTCTGTGAGGGCTACTCCCCTGCAGCAAGCTTCTGTCTGGGCACCTAGGCTTTTCCATACATCCTCTGAAATTTAGGTGAATACTCCCAAGCCTCATTCACTCTTGTATTCTGGAAACCTGCTAGCTTGAATCCACATGGAAGTCACCAGGCTTACACCTTGCAACCTCTGGAGCTGTGGTGTGAACTGCACTTGGACCCCTTTGAACCACAGCTGTAGCCGGAGTGGCCAGGATATAGGGAGCTATGTCCTGGGGCTGTGCAGGACCGCATGGCCCTAGGCCTGGTCACAAACCATTCTGTTATCCTAAACTTCAGGGCCTGTGATGGGAGGGGCTGCCTCTTAGATCTCTGAAATGCCTTTGAGGCCTTTTTTCTCCATTGTCTAGGCTATTACTACCTGTCCTTTTTGTTGTTGTTGTTGTTGTTGGTTTTTTTTTTTTTTTTTACTTATGTAGAATTTTCAAGCAAATGGTTACTCAGCAAACCACTTGAATTCTTCCCCTGAAAATGGGCTTTTCTTTTTCTACCACATAGCCAGGCTGCAATTTTTCCAAATTTTTATGCTGTGTTTCCCTTTTAAACACGTTTCAGCTCTAAGTCATTTATTTTCTCCATCATATGAGCAGAGGACTTTAGAAGCAGCCAGGCCACATGTTGAATGTTTTGTTGCTTAGAAATTTCTTTCACCATATACCCTACATGATCACTCTGATCACTCTCAGGTTCAAGGATCCACAGATCCCTCAGGCAGGGGAGCACAATGCAGCCTTGTTCTTTGCTAAGGCATTTCAAATGTGACCTTTTTTCCAGTTCCCAATAAGTTTTCTATTTCCATTCAAGACATCTTCAGCCTGGACTTCACTGTCCATATCATTATCAGCATTTTGGTCACAAACATTTAACCATTTAATCTTTAGGAAATTCCAAATTTTCCCTCACCTTTCTATCTTCTTCTGAGTCTTGCAAACTCTTTCAACCTCTGCCTGTTGCCTAATTCCAAAGTTGCTTCCACATTTTCAAGTATGTTTATAAAACTACCCCACTCTCAGTACCGATTTTCTGTATTATTCTATTCTCGCATTTCTGTGAAAATACTTGAACCTGGATACTTTATAAGAAAGGAGGTTTAATTTGCTTACAATTCTGCAGGCTGTACAGAAAGCATAGCAGCATTTGCTGCTGGGGAGGCCTCAGGAAGATTCTAATTGTGGTAGAAGCAGGCACATCACATGGTGAAAGCAGGAGCAAGGGGAGGGGGGCAAGTGCTACACACTTGAAAAGAAAAGATGTCACAAGAGCTCACTCACTCTCATGAGGATGGTACCAAGGTGCTAACCCATTGATGAGAAATCCACCCCATGACCCAGTCACCTCTCATCAGGCCCCACCACCAACATTGGGAATAACATTTGAGATTTGGGTGGGAACATATATCCAAAGTATATGAGTAACATTTCAATTAAAAAAAATTTATTGAGACTTGTTTTATGGCCAGGCATGTGACTGTTCTCAGAGTCTGTCCCAGGTGATGATGAGAAGAATGAATATTCTATGGTTGATGGGTGACGTATTCTATGGATGTCTATTAGGTCCAAACGATCAAGTGTTGAATTTAAGTCCAGAATTTCTTTGTTAGTTTTCTATCACAATGATCTGTCTAATACCATCAGTGGTGTGTTGAAGACTCCCACTATTATTGTATGGCTGTCTAAGTATTTTTGTAGGTCTAGAAGTACTTTCTAAAAATAAATCTGGGTGCACCAATGTTGGGTACATATATATTTAGGATAGTTAAGATTTCTTCTTTTTAATAGAACCCTTTATTATTATGTAATGCCCTACTTTATCCTTTTTTACTGTTGTTGGTTTAAAGTCTGTTTTATCTGATACAAGAAGAACAACTCTTGCTATTTGTTTTTCCATTTCCAATTTGTATAATTGAATTCTCCAACCCTTTTCTTTGAGGTTGTCTAATGTGTGAGATGGAGCTCTTGAAGACAGCAGATGGACTGGTCTTATTTATTTATCCAAATTGCTACTCTGTGGCTTTTAAATGGGGTGTTTAGACCATTTACATTCATGTTTGATATTGGTATGTGAGATTTTGATCCTATCATGAAGTTGTTCACTGGTTGCTTTGTAGTTTCCCTTGTGTGGTTGCTTTATAAGATCTGTGGGCTATGTACTGAAGTGTGATTCATTGTAGCAGGTATCATTCTTTCATTTCCATGTTTAGAACTCCCTTTAAGATCTCTTGTAAGGTTGATCAAGTAGCAGTGAATGTCCTTGGCATTCATTTGTTTGAGAAAGATTTTATTTTTTCCTTTGCTTATGAAGCTTAGTTTGTTGGAATGTGAAATTCTTGGAATTTATTTGAAATTTATTTTCTCTAAGATTGCTGAAAATAAGTTTGCAATGTCTCCCGTCTCATAAGGTTCCTGCTGTGAAGTCTGCTGTTAGCCTGATTTGATTCCTTTTGTATGTGATCTGACCTTTTTCTCTAACCACCTTTAAGATATTTTCTTTTTTCTTTCTTTCTTTCTTTTTTTTTTTTTTGAGACGGAGTTTTGCTCTTGTTGCCCAGGCTGGATTGCAATGGCACAATCTTGGCCCACTGCAACCTCTGCCTCCCAGGTTCGAGTGATTCTCCTGCCTCAGCCTCCCAAGTAGCTGGGATTACAGGAGCCTTCCACCACACCTGGCTTTTTTTGTACTTTTAGTAGAGATGGGGTTTCACCATGTTGGCCAGGTTGGTCTTGAACTCTTGAACTCAGGTGATCCACCCACCTCAGCTTCCCAAAGTGCTGGGATTACAGGCATAAGTCACTGTGCCAGGACAAGATATCTTCTTTAGCTTTTACCTTGGACAGTCTAGTGACTGTATGCCTTGGTAATTCTTGTATTATATGGTATCTTGCAGGCATTCTCTGGATTTCTTGTTTCTGAATGTCTACTTTTGTAGCAAGATAAGGAAAATTTTCTTGAATTGTTTTTTCAAATTCATTTTCCAGGTTGTTTTCTTTTTCTTTCTCAGGAATGCCAATAATTTGTAGGTTTGATCATTTTATATAATCTCGTATTTCTTATAGACTTTGTTTATTCCTCTTAAGTCTCTTTTGTGAATTTTTGTCTAACTCAGTTAGTTTGAAAAACCAATCTTTAAGCTCTGAAATTATTTCTTCTACTTGGTACAGTCTATTCATAAAGCTTGGATTCCATTTTGAAATTCTTTAAGTGAGTTTCTCAATTCTAGAAGCTTTGATTAATTTTTTAAATGTGTTTATCTCTTCCTTCATTTCCTATACTGCTTTAGAAGTCTCTTTGTATTGATTTTCAGCATTGTTTTGGATCTCAGCCTCTCTTGCAATCCATGGTTTGAATTCTTTCTTTGTTATTTCCATTTTCGTTAGCGACAATTGACGGGGACCTCGTGTGATCCTTTGATGGTATCACTACATTCAGATTTTTAATTGTGCTAGAATTCTTGCTCCAACTTCTTCTCATCTGAGAATCCTGGAATTTCTAATTTTATAATTAATTTTATGTTGTTAGGATGTTTCTCTTTTTTTTCTATACTATTGTTTTTTTCTTTTCCCTTCCCCTCTCCCCAGTGGTTGTAAATTTAGAGAATGCTAGGTGAAATGCTTTGCTTCTATAGCCCTAAGCACTTTTGTCAGAAGGTTTTATATTGGGTTGTGCAGTTTGACCTACAAGCCAGTGGATGATCCTCATGGGTAAGAGCTGGCTTCAGCCAGTGTGGTGGAGTATATATTTGATCTTGAGATCAAGCTCTGAGATCTATTTACCAAGAGAAGCTCTCTTTTGCCCCAGGCAATAGGGTGATTCATGGAGCACACAGTAGTCTGAGCTCCCTCTACAGCCCAGGGGACCAGGGACAAGATGGGCAGGGCTGGACTGAGCAGGTGCACCTACAGGTCCCCCAGTGACAGGCACAAGCATCAGCACTGAGGAGGAATCTAGTAGATGGCCACCAAGCGCCCAGAGGTGTGCCTAGGCATGGAGCTGGGGAACCTACTATATGTCAACTTCTCTCTATGGGGATGGGAGGTGGCCTAAACTAATCCAGGAGAGTGGGTGCTCCAGATACCTGGAGATCTGCCTGGGTGTGGAGTGGAGAGGGTCTCCTTGTACCAGAATCTTTACACAGGAAGGGTGGGGTGAAACAGGCTGCTAAACCAGGCAAGCAGGTACTCTGAATGCCTGGAAATAAGCCTACATATAAAGCAAAAAGGGAGCTCCTGCACAGGAAGTGTGGGGCAACTCAGTTTGTAAGTCTATGAGAGTGGCTACGCCAAATGCTTGGAGATCTGCTTACACGTGGAGCGGAGAGGGCCCCATTACAACACGATCTATGCACAAGAAGGGTGGGGCAGATCAGGGTGCTGATTCCGGTGAGGGGTTACTCTGAATGCCTGAAGATATGCCTGGGCATGAAACAGGGAGGTTGCACCATGATCTATGTCTGTGAAGGGTGGTTGCTCAGGCTGCTGGCCCAGGCAAGCAGATGCTCCATATGCCTGCATTTCTGCCTGGCGGTGGAACAGAAAGGGTCCCACTGCACCGCAATCTCTGGGGTGCAGGACCCAGCAATGATACATGCAGGCTGGTTCCAGGTTTCCTAACTGGCCCTGGTTGAAAGTCTTGTCATCCAGGAGAAACTGAAGCTGAAGCAGCTCTCTTCATGTCCCAGGCCTGCAATGGGGAAGGCCACAGTTCTAATGTCTACTTCTGAGATGCTTTCCATAGTTCTGGCTTTGGAAGCCCCTACCTCACTCCAGAGCAGGTGTTCCAATCTCTGACCCAAAACTAAAATCCCTGCATGGCCACACTGCAGGGTCTCAAAAGAATGGCTGACTTTGTGTGTACCTGGATTAAAAATGGCGTTCTACTCTTGGTCTTTGGTCTGGATAAATTCTTGCAGCTTTTCCTGTGGTCTTTCTCTCACAGCATCTTCATCTCTCTCCCCAAATTATCTCCAGGGTTTGGGAGAAGCAAAGTGTTCTCCCTTGGCCTGGGTTGCTCAGACCCCCAATGGAAAGGTGAGTCACAGAGGAAACTCTCTGCCTTTCTCACATACTGGGGCTTCACTCACATTTATCAGCTGAATGCTGTCATGGGGGCTGTTTGCCCATGGTCTCCTCCCTGTGATCTTGGATGTCCTTCATGATTCCAGTGGGTTTCCATTTTTCTTATTGAATTAAAGCTCATAGAGTTTACTTTGTGCAGTATCTTGTGATTTCTGAGTGGCTAAGGCACACTAAAAGCCTCTAATCTGCCACCTTAGAAAAAAAAAAAATGTAATTTCTTAATCTATTTTGAAACTAGCCATTAATTCTGCAAAATGGCAGGAAGTAAACTATAATTTTCCAAAATTCTTTGTACATTACTTATTATATGAAGTGAAGTCTTAAAATATTTTTCAACTATAATATTCAGTATTAAAATATTTATTCTGTTTGGTTCTCAAATATTTATAAACCGTATTCTAACTTAAGTATCCTTGACTAAATTGGGATCATACAGTGGAAATATTACAAACAGAATCACATAAAGCTTAATAGTGGTAAATTATTTTATCTGTGGTTGATACAATTCCTGATGTATTTATTCTTTAATTCTCATTATGGTATGATGAAAAAAAGAATAAAAGGATGTGAAGAAAAAGAAACTTTCTCAAAAATTTTCAAAGGATTATATCTATGAAAAAACATTAATCGGCTCTCTGGTAATGACAATTTGAAGAGAACTAGAAAAGACAATAGTGAGACCTAGATCCCTAGATCTTGCAGAAAAAGCAGCCATAGGCTAGAAAGCAGGAATAAAAGCTGATGACAGAGGGTAGAATATTTACGGAGACTACATCATGACCTCAGGGAAAATCTAGATACAGCTTACATGGTTTCAATAGATAGAATAAAACGAGGATACAGACACAGCTGACTATACCAGTTCAATTATCAGATGCTGAGATACAGTTCTGTGAAGGTCCACTGGGTATGTTTTTACATCATGCTCATCATGTTTAGCTATACCTAATCTTCACTGCGTTTTAAAAATTCTGCTGGGCTTGATTTGTACCTGATTAATCCAGCTAATTAATATTTAAGAATTTAACATTAGTAATACAAATTTGGCATATTAAAAATGATGCCAAGTACCTTTCATTATGTGCTTAGACTGTTTCAGGCTCTGTGCTAAGAGGTACTAGTCAGACATCACAAGAAACCTGAGATAGGTGTTGTGTTGGTCACCACTCTAGTGGAAAGTACTAATAAGACTCAGACAGTGAAAGTGACTTGGCCAAGGACTGTTAGTAAGTAGGGAGTGAACAGGGGGTCACACCCCAGATATCTGACTGGTATTTAAGCTTGTTTTTAAACTTCTAGATATAATATCTCATCCCATGCCTCACTGACAAAGTTCAGAAGGTGTAAGGGAGGACTACATTGCAAGTAAGGATCTGTGAGGGTAAGAGAATAGAGATAAGTTGTAGGTAAACAGAAGAGAGTGATATGTTCATGTTGGATTAGTCCCAGTGACATTCCTACTATCTAGTTATGAGTTATCTCTTCGTTGTTGGGGAAGGGTAGGATATAGATGGAGCAAAGGTATTGGACCCTCAATCATAGACTTTGGGATGAGGCTGAATTTTCATAATGAAAGAACATTCCTTTTGTGTTGGGATACAAGGGTTAGAATAGAAGGACTGTTTCAGACAAATTCACCATTGGAGATTAAACGGCCACAGAAGACCTATCAATTAGCCCATGTTCAAGAGTCACTCTTGAAACACCAATAACCTGGGCAGAGTGTCAACCTCAAGTCCAGTTACACTGACAATTCAAACATACCAACCAGCTCAGATACACCACCCAGAACAAATGATGTCCTATATACAGAGGCCATTCCAGGGGAGGTACTAATTGTTTATTGATTACCATGGGATTTTCTTGTATACACCAAATTACTGTGTGTGTGTGTGTGTGTGTGTGTGTGTGTGTGTGTGTGTTTCAGGGGAGGGATATTGGCCTGATAGATTTCAGCTTGCTCTTTTCCATTATCTGCCTTACTAAACACTTAATGTATGTTATCCCAAGTATCTTCAGGACAGAATTTTTCACTTCTTGTCATCACATCAATTAATGCATGTGCCTGTTAACTTGTAAATATTAATACTGATTAAATTGATCCCAGTATTTCTGTAATATGTAATTTTAAGCATACTATTTATTCTAATATTTATATTATGTACAAATGTAGTAAAAATTGCATTCATTTCTAAATGTATCACAGTGATAGACAAGATAATATATTTATAGACACTGAAAATAAACACATACAAAAAATAACAAATAACAAAAAGCTGAATGCTCCTTCCAGAGCTTAAACACTGGACTCACTATAAGTTGCACCTGAAAAGGATAAGTTGGTCAACTGTGGTTACAATAAAATTGGTAAGTCGAAAAAGAAAGAAAAAGGAAAGAAGAAAGGAAGGGAGGATGAAACAAAGGGATAGATTGAAGAAGAGAAGGAAAGAGAGGAAAAGAGGAAGAATATATGTGTGTGTGTGTGTGTGTGTGTGTGTGTGTGTGTGTATATATATAAATAAAATATGTATTTTAGAGTAGGGTCTTTCTCTGTCATCCAGGCTAGAGTGCAGTGTCATGATCATAGTTCATGGAAGTGTGGAACTCCTGGCCTAAAGGGATCTTCCACCTTAATTTCTTGAATTGTTGGGATAACAGGCATGAGCCACAATGCTCGGCTAATGAATATATTTTGTAACATTTAAGATTTGCTTAGATTCTGCACATTATATCAGAATCACATATTTTATGCTTATCCCTGTGCATGAAACACTAGGGAACATTGTTAAGTTTGCATAATCAAGATTACTGGAAGTCTGTATTAAACATGAGTAAAAGTGAAGACATGAAGAGACTATTAAAAAGGGATTTTTTTTTTTTTCCAGGAAGCAGAAAGCCTTAGAGAAACAACTTGAGATTTTTTCTGTAGTTAGAATTGGAGAATATAACATTGGAAGTGGCATGCTTAAGTGTTGAGTTTCAGATTTTCACTTAAATAAATATTTAGAATTTACTTGTGCTTTCGAATGAATTTTTTTATCATCATGGAAAAAAAATTTTTTTTTTAGAAAAAAGAACATATCTTCTAATTTAGAGAAATAGTGTTAATACATATCACAAATATGCAAACTACATTTTTAATGATTTTAGAGTTCAAAATATACAATCTGAAACCACTCTTAGCAGTTGTGTGAAGAAAATCTAACATTCTATAAATAAATTTGTGTTGATCTGTTGACTCTCATAGAATTATCAGAATTACTCCACTGCTTGAAATTTAATATATTAGCAAGTTGTCTTTGTCACTATCTTTATATTTGGTAACATTATCTTGAAACTATAGTAAGCTAAAAGTCATAGCATTGTTTTATGTGTAGAATACTGCATCCTTCTCTTCCTCAGAGTTCAATAATTCATCAATGAAGCAATTGAATTTATGTGAGCATAAAAGCAATATTCCAGATACCTTACAATTTGAAGATAAACTAAAAATTTTTTGAAATCTTTGCTTTTAGAAATCTTTGTGAATAGGATAAACAACTCTCTACCTTAATTCATTTAGGGAGTAATATTCATCTGTTAGGATTTACAACAGTTACAATAGGATTAACAACTCTTTTTTTGGTTAGAATTGTTAATCCTATTGTAGCTGTTGTAAATCCTGTCGAATTTACCTTGATAAGTTTAAATCGATGGAAGTTAGATTTTGAAACCCTGAACTTTTCTCATTTCTGTAATTTAATTGGTATCAGATGTATTTTAGTGGAATTTTTAGTCCCTCCATTATTATATAGAAAAATATGTTATTCAAACTTTCCTTAACCATGCAATTTCACAGTAGCAATGATGCAATTTACCTTTTGTTTTTCTCCTAAAGAGAAGAAGGAAAATAAACATCTTTCTCTCAGAAAGAAGAATATAATTAATATAATTCTATGTTGCTCAATGATTTCCAGAAGTGGTTGGAAACGGTATTCTGGAGTAATAACTTCTTTCCCCCAAATCTTTAGTTTGGCACAGCAGTGTTGATGCCTCAGGGCTTCTAAAAACATTCACTTGTGCAAATGATCCACCCAGGTTCTTTGGAGCTAATAATTATCTCCAACTAGCGGTTATTGTTTCTTCAAACAAAATATTGAGAAACAAATTAATAAAATCTTCAATCCATCCTATAACAGACAGAAACAAATAGTAACGACAACAACAAACACCCATGGTTTCAGTTCTGTTCCTGTTGTGAAAGACAACATAACCTCCCAAAGCCACAATTCATTTGTCTATTTGCCTAATCATTAAAAAATGTTTATTAAATTTCTTTTAATCGTGTAATATTGCTCTTGCCATTGTCAGGGGAAGGTGTTGAGAAGAAACCCAGCAATCCTCAATTTTATGGTGTAATTTGGGAATGAAAATAAGGACACACACGTTCGGTTATTACAAAAAAATGAAAAATGAAAAGAATGACAGTGTGTTAAGGGCAATTTATTCAACAAATACTTATTAAGAGCCTACTACATTGCAGACAGTGTTTCATGTACTCAAGACATATCAGTTACTCAAACAGACAAATCCCTGCCCTGTGGAACTTATATTCTAGGAAGGCAGGCAATAAAAAATAGACTTATGAAAATAGCACTTACTATATTACTATATAATATTACTATAATATATTAAGAGATAAGCCTTTCATGAAAACACATAAATAAAGAAGTGGAACATAATACAAAATTGGGAGTGTTGGGAGAAGGACTGCACTCCAAATATAGTGATCAGGGTAGAGTGAAGTGCATTTGGAGGATGGAGTTCACTATGGATTTGAACGGTAGCTTAGAGGAGGAGGTACAGCCAAAGCTGGATAGGGCTTTGATGTGTAGATAAAGGAGAGAGGGCTTTCTTTTTTTTTGACAGAGTCTTACTCTGTCACCCAGGCTGGAGTGCAGTGGCACAATCTCGGCTCACTGCAACCTCCATCGCTGGAGTCAAGTGATTCTCCAGCCTCAGCCTCCTGAGTAGCTGGGATTACAGGCATGCGCCACCACACCTAGCTAGTTTTTGTATTTTTAATAGAGACAGGATTTCACCTTGTTGGCCAGGGTGATCTCGAACTCCTGGCCTCAGGTGATCCGCCCGCCTCAGCCTCGCAAAGTGTTGGGATTACACGTGTGAGTCACTGTGCCCAGCAGGAGAGAGGGTTACTTTCTAGGATATGAACAGTAGACAGTGTTGTAAATAGGAAGTATTCAAATTTTCCTCTTGAAACTTTGATAAAGCAGTGATTGTCAAATAGATTTTTAAAAGTTCAGTTGCTTATAATAGGGCTCATGACTTACCAACAAGGTAAGGTAGAGATGTATTAAGTTGAACACATTGCTTAGACTCTGCCCAGATCAGTCTGATCCTAAGAAGTTTAGGGAGGCTCCTGCATTTCCAGGAAATCATAAGCCCATTATAACATCATCAACAACCCTATTATAATTCAATAATACAGTCCTTGCTGTCACAGATCTTCATTCAAGTGGAGAAAAGGAGGAGATACTGATATAAGCCCATTATAACATCATCAACAATCCTATTATAATTCAATAATACAGTCCTTGCTGTCACAGATCTTCATTCAAGTGGAGAAAAGGAGGAGATACTGATGTTCTCTATGTAGGAAGGGAAGAGGTAATGACTAACTAAATGCTAGATAGTGATGAGTGTTAAGCAATGTGAGGAAACTGAGAGTGATGGACAGGTGTTTGTTAATTAAGCACGTATTTTGTGCCATGCATTGTTACAATTGCTTTATATGTACTATCTCATTTAACCATCATCTTTATGTAGAAGATCTTATTATAACATGTTATAATAAAGTAAGGCACAGGAAACCTAAGGTTATCTAGGTCATAATCATTAGAGCCAGAAGAGACACTGGAGCAAACAGATTCCAAACCAAGCTTTTAAATTAACTTGCTATGCTGCTTGCAGAGGAGGCCACATATGAACCAAGATTTTACCAAAGCAGGAGTCAGCAAACTATGGCCCACAGGCAAATGCTTTTGTCAATAAAGTTATATAGGAACACAGCCATACTTACTTATTCACATATTGTCTGTTGTTGCTTTGAGGCTGCAGTAGCAGAGCTGAGTAGCTATGGCAAAGACCCTCTGGCTCACAACTTTAAATATATACTATCTGGTCCTTCACAGAAAAAAAACACAAAACAAATCACTTTTTGCCAACTTCTGGATTAAAGTAAATGGTCAAGCCAGGTGATACATAGATTTAAAAATGCCAGTGGAGGAGAGGAGAGGACAAGTGGAAAAGTCCTGAAATGGGCCTGTGATGAATATACTCAAGGAGGAGGAATAGCCCAGAGTGATTGGAGCCAAATGAATGAGGGATTGTTGTAATAGACCAGAGTGACTGGAGCCAAATGAATGAGGGATTGTTGTAATAGACCAGAGTGGCTGGAGCCAAATGAATGAGGGATTGTTGTAATGCTATCAAAGCACTCAGGAGCTAGATCACCAACGGGCCTTGACAGACCTGAAAAAGACATTGACCTTGATCCTGTGTAGGATGGGAAGCCACTGAAAGATTGTCAGCATGTAAGTGACATGATTTGATACACTGGACACTGGGATGCGCCTTCCAGATCCTCTTCAGGAGTGACAGTTTTATTCCCTCAGGGAACGGAAATGCTAGCAGCAGAAAACCGTCAGCCATCAGTCCTCTCCTAGAATTGCCTTAACAAGAGAGTGGCCTTGCCCAAGGCCATGCCTCATTCCTGGGCCAGTCTGCAACAATGTCTGGTTGATATGGAAGTATAAAGCCTTAATCTTACTGCTCAAATTTGGAACAACTATGTAAGGCCACACCAATTTCAGAGCTCCCTGTGGGGTTGGTGGGGTCTTCATTGAGACTGCATTACAGCTCACCTTCTCCCTCTGCCCAGTCTTGCTTCATCTCTTGCACAGGTAATAATCCCCAGTGCACTGTATTTATCTCTCTCACACTCATCTCTCTAGCAGTCTGCTTCCCTAGGAAGCTGACTAGCAATATCTAGTTGCTTATGAAAAATACCACTAAATGCGAAGGATATTATAGGTGGGCAAGTATGCAAGGAGCAAAGATGAATAAAAATATTACAGTAGTTTCAGACAAAATATGATGATGGGTAGATGAAAGTATGTGATGAGACACTCAGAATACTCAGAATTTGCTGCAACAGGATCTGTAGGTGAATTGGAGGTGGGTGTGCGAGGAAGAGAGTCTGAGATCACTACAAGGTTTTCAGCCTAAGCAACTAACAGATGATCCAAATATGTCTGTTTTTTTTTTTTTTGGCAGGGTCGGGGGGATAGAATGAGCAAGTCAGTTAATAATTTATTTGCTTTTTGGACTGCACCAGAACCCAGTGATTATCACTTTCAATGCAGTAACAATTTTCTCAACAATCTCATGACTTGTCACAATAAACATTTATTCCTTACTCACATATGATCTAATATAGATGTCCAAATTGGGCAATTATTCTAGATACTTCTCCCTTAAGAGTTGGTTGAGAGTTGAATTGCTTCTGTCTCCTGGTTCTGCCATCCTGTGACTTCAAGATGACGCTGTTGCCGTCTACCAGTGGACAAGAGCAGGACCTCACACTTTATACCTACTCCCAGCCCATAAGGAAACTGCAGTGCTTTCGTATTCATTCTATCGCTAAGAAGCAGTG
The DNA here is from genome assembly GCF_000951035.1 of Colobus angolensis palliatus. NCBI lineage: Eukaryota > Metazoa > Chordata > Mammalia > Primates > Cercopithecidae > Colobus > Colobus angolensis. The sequence continues at coordinate 27,620,718 of NW_012118487.1, read as the reverse complement.
ACATGAGTTCACCTAGAAGGAAGTTTGGGGGAGGGTTAGAGGGAAAAGTAGTCCCTGTACAAGCACCTCATCCTCATCAGCTTTATACTTCAGGGTGAAAGCACACATCTTTGCCTACCACCAAGTCATAGGTGCTGCATTCATGTTAAGTCTGAGAGTTCTATTAAATATTCAAGTGAAGAAGGTGTAAAAAGCCAATGGGCTATGTAATCTGGGATTCAGGGGAGACATCTGTGATGAAGAAATAACTTGGAGAGTCTTCAGTGAATATATGGCATTTAAAGCCATGAGATGGCATCAGGTTTCCTAAGGGGTTGTATATAGGTTAAAAAGAGAACATATCTAAATCCCAAGCCCTGGGTCATTTCAGTATTTACAGGTTGAGTGGATGAAGTCAAACAGCAAAGAACGCTGAAAGAAGTTGTCAGTGAGCAGAGAGGAGAACAAAGAGAGCATGGTTCCGTGAAGCTCAGTGAATAACATATTTTGAGGCTGAGGAAGTAATCAACTGTATCAGACATTACTGCTAAGCAGAGTAAGGTTAATTCAGAGAATTGATGATTAAATCTGCAACATGTCTATGGCCACAGCACCTCAAACATACCCGATCTCATCATATATCTGCAACATGACCTTAATAAGGACAGTTTTGTGGAGCAGTAGGTAAGGTATTTGTTTAGAGTAAATTTAAGAGCGAATGGGCAGATATGAAATGGAAGCAGAAAGTTTAGCAATTCATTTGAGGAGCTGTATATTAAAGACATAGCAATCCTCTATGAGGCAAGCACTACAGTCAATGTATGCGATGCTTAGAAAAAATACACATTGAAACATCTAACTTTTTTGTAATGAGCTAACTCATTAAGATATGGGTCGTGCATTATTTTACCAACATCATAATACTTGACTTTCAGAGGAAAAAATGAATAAACATATGGAGGAATTGACATCATTATTTATTTTTACTACCCCACATCCTATTTCTGACTTTAGTATCATTCATTGCCTTTTTGAGTGTGTGTGTGTGTGTATGTGTGTGTATTTGAGCAAATTTTTTGAACATGGCTTCTCTGATATCTTTACTTTTTAAATCACCTAGACTTGAATAAAGAGTGGTCTCATTGCTACACAGTTCAACTTAGAAATATTTTGACAGGAATTTTTACTACAATACAAAGAGAACAACAGAAAAATACAAAAATATATAGAAACATCCCTATTTCTGAAGTTAAGATTCTATAGCTAAAATGCAGTCCAATATTGATCTGCCATGCATAGAGTTTAGTGAGAAAGTATTACTCCTCTCTTCTCAATCTGATGTAGTCTGAGCCCAGGGGAAAGTCAATTGGCTGTCCACTCAAAATGCCCAGAATAGCTGTGATGGGAACTGGGATTAAGAAATTAAGAAAGAGACTAAAGATAAACATTGGTAGACTGAGGAAAATGCTGGTTGATGTATTTATTTTTTAGAGACAGGGTCTTGCTGTGTTGTTCAGGCTCAACAGCAATGGTGAGATCTTGGTTCACTGCATCCTTGAACTGCTGAATTGCTCCAGCAATCCTCCCACTACAGCCTCCAGAACAGCTGAGACTACAGGTGCATGCCACCACACCTGACTAATTAAAACAATTTTCTTTTCTTTTCTTTTCTTTTCTTATAATAGAGACAAAATCTCACTCTGTTGCCCACGCTAATCTTGAACTCCTGGGCTCAAGTTGTCTGCCTGCCTCGACCTACCAAAGTGCTGGGATTATAGACCTGAGCTACCACACCAAACCCTGATCTGTTTATTTAGAAGTGGTAGTCTAACCACCAGCAAAAACAAAACAATAAGAAAAACAAAAAAACTTCCAAGAGTATGTATGTGTGTTTGTGTGTGTAAGTCGTCTATATGAGTATATTTGTATTTTCTTGGAAGGGCAGAGAATGATGATGACACAACTTAATGATTCTCTCTTTGTCTGAATTTCTAACATACCAACCATGAAAATACCTTAAATAGAGAGTACCAGGATTATTGATCTTAAAAGTAAGGCTTGGCTATCTACACTAGAATAATATCCAGCTTCAGAACTCTGAAGACATTATCAAAAAAATAAATAAAGAAAGAATTGTAAGACAGTGATGATTCTAAGAAAATCAGAGAAAAGAAAAAAGACAAAAGGAAGATACAGTCAGGGAAGTACCATTAATATGAAATAGATTTGCTCAGTATCTCAGAAGCTTCTAGACAGTTGAAATCTTTTTTTCTTACTAGAAATTCTTTGTCTCCCTTTATCATAATATTATTTTCTTTCCTACCTAAGAAAGTTTCCATAATTTATTTCAAGGTCAGGAATATACGTGGCTGTCATTGGAGAATTATTTCTAAAGTGTTTGGTCTAAACGAAAATAATCAGATTTTGAAAGGATAAAAAAAGACACAAATTGACAGCAAAGGGAACATTTTTAGTCTTTCTTCATATCACTGCAAGTCATGTAGACAATTGAAATAGAGTAGGGAAAAAGATATTTAGGAACAAATAGCCCCCTACACTTGAAAACCCAAGCTTCTGAAAGAGGAAACTGCTTTTAGATTGAAAGTGCACCCGACACTGTTTTTCTGATGAGCTGTGACAGTGTGAGCTCTTGGGTAAAAATTATGGCAGAAAAATCTTGGCTCATTAGCACTCAGTCTAGATGAAGTGTCAATAGGATGATTACGAGAGAATTTTCTGAAACAGGGCTTATTTGAACTAGATGAAGAAGGAATTACAACAAATTGAAAGTGGCATAGATTTTTATGTTGTAAATTCTCGTGCTTTTCAATTGTTAGAATGGAAGGATGATATTCTTGTGATGCTTCCTTTACTACTCTTTATTCTTTCTTTTATTTGCTAACTTTTCAGGAAAGCTTCTCTGCATTCTGAGTGACTGCAATACAGATTTATGCTTACTTGCTTCATTTCTTCTTTCAGTACAGGTACAAGTGCTTACAGATAGAATTGTTTACATTAGGAGGTGGCTATTGTGGTTAGATTTCCAAAAGTGTATGACCCTGTGTGTGTTGACTGCACCATCTGTCCTTTTGGCCAAAAAATGTTTAAAACTGCGTAATTTAAAAATTTCTCTCCTTGCACATGATTTTTATTTTGTTCTCTATTTGGATGACTCTCAACATCAAGAACAGTGAGAACCAGGTTTCAAAATGGCCTGATAATTCAAAGCTGCAGAGTTGAATCCGGTTTCTCTGATTTTAAAATGAACTTATTGAGATTTCGTAATTGAAAGCACATTCAGAAGGCAGTTCTGTGAATGGAAGGTAGCTGGTAACAGCAAGTGTTCTACTCAAAAGCCTCATTCACATGGCAGCATTCTGAAGAAAATGGAATTTGTAAGTGCAGATTTTCTGAAATACAATCACATCCAAACAGCAGGATTTCTAAACAGAAGGTGCCTTATAACTATGTTCTAAAATTAAACCTCATTTAAACTACATTCATTCTAAATGGAAAATGTACTGTAGTTGTTTTCGACATTAAAGTCAAATTCAAATCATTGTTATCCTAAGAGCTAAGTAGCTTAAATAACTTCTACCGTGTAATGAAGATTAGTGTGTATTTCATATTATGTTTGCAGAGTAATTTGGGGAAAAATGTTTGCTTTTTGTACTTGTTTCCTATAGAATAGGAAAAAAACATTATTTGAGGAAGATTGCTTATCTGTAAGATGTGATACTTGTATCAAGTTTCAATCTAGAAGAAGACTAAACAATATGTGACATGTTATTGATCAAACTGCTTCTCAGAGAAAGGAACCATTTTGGGAACTGGCTATATTTAGGTTACATAGGGAGCTTATAATATAAAAATCAATATTGAATATACACTTTTCTCTGTGGACGGAATTAAAATCATTTAGAGGAGACAAGGCTGTCTAAGGTATGCTTCACAAAAATTATGGCTTATTAGTGAATTCTTCAACAGAATTAGGAGTAAGAAGGAGTTAAAGCTACTTTGTAATAATAGCTCTTCTTCTCAGGTATATGAAGCCAATTTTACAAAACTTACAGGTCCAGCCTTTGTTATGAACTCTAATATGTCCTTTTATGAAAAATCAAATACTAACTGGGCAGAAAAGAAATCTTTTACTCACTTGTCTGCACTTGCAAACAAATAATCTGACCAATAGCATATTTGAACAGTAATATTATACATATATATACACACACACACGTATGTATGTAAGTATACATATTTATATGTATCTATGCATAAATCTATCTTTAAATGTATACACACAGAACGTGCACACACACACGTATAGGGAGAGACAGACGGAGAGAGGGAGAGAGAGAGAGCACATTTAGCTTTTCAACACTTTCACATTAGTGCAAATATCCAAGCAAAATGTCCTAATTATCAATTGCAAATTTCTACATTTCAGTATCTTTAATCTAGTTGTCTGAATAAAGAGGATAAGAAAGGATTTTTCAATGCCATGTTTAGTATATTTTGTACTTTTTTATAAAGCGGATGCCGCTCAACATGCTCATTATCTATCAGCAAGAGGTGTATTGAGGATTCGAATTGACGCCCAGTAACGCTTCTGCATTGTTCCTACCTAGAAATGCTGGCCTTTGATTTGTCACTGCAGCTCTGATGAGCAGTACCCAGTGTGCATTCAGATCTGGCATTTTATTTGTATTCTGTCTAAAATCTAAATGGAAAAGAAAAACAAACACACCAACAATTTTATCTCCACTGAACTCTCTTTATCAAGCTAGTGTGGGCATTGGAATTAATAATCATAGAACTATAACTGAACTTAAGTGTAAACTTCTCTAAAGGATGATTCTGACTCCCTATTTACAGTCTTAGCACTTAAATACACCTGAGAGGAATGGCTTAGGCATCTTACAGTACATTATTCAAGTGGAGTCCTTTTCACTGTGTTGAAATGAGCATAGTTTTGATGTTGTTATATTAGTCCACCCGATAGTAATTTGGCTTTCTGTGATGTTGGTTATCTACAACTCAATACTGTAAGATATTTTGAGAGGAAGAGAAAAAGACCACTCAAGTAACTTTTATCACAATATATTGTTATAATGGTTCTATTTTATTATTACTTGTTTTTGTTAATCTCTTACTATGCCTAATTTATAAATTAAGCTTTATCACAAGTATATATGCATAGAAGAAAACATAGCATATATAGGGTTTGGTACAATCCATGGTTTCAGCCATCTACTAGGGGTTCTGGAACATATCCTTCATAGATACGTGGGGGCTACTCTAACGGTATTATATGTATTTTGCTTTTTCTAAAAAAAAATTAAGCACATATTACATTAAAATGCCATATTCTACTGAGGGGAGTTAAGTGGAAGGTGTTTGAAGCCCCCAATTAATGTATTTTAAAAGATGTGGTTCACATATTTATGAGTTTTTAGAAAATAAGGTAAAAATAAATAATGAATAATTATAATAATTATTCATTCATTCAGTTCAAAAAATAATTAGTTTCAATATAAAAAAGGAGAATATAAAACATTCATATTTATTTACTTGGAAAAATATTTTACAAAACCAGATTAAAGGTGGTGTATATCATATGAATAGTAATATAAATTCTATTTATAGACTGGATTTTGAGGAAGAGATGGAAACTGTATTCCATTGGACTGCATATTTAGCCACTATGCCCTTGGGCCATGTGGTTGTAAGGAATCTTTCCAAAGTCAATTCTCCATTATACCTGCCCTATTTTAGTAAGTTATTCTGCCATTTTCACTGTCCTCCAGCTTGATATTGTGCATTAGTTATTCCTTATCAAGTTTATAATTCATATACAAGAAGATTCAAAGATTTTAAGTGTACAGTTCAGTGAGTTTTATCTCATGTATATGCCAACATAACTATCACTGAAGACAAGATAATATATTTCTAGCTCTCATTCAAGTTTGAAGTTAATTTTACTGCCACAGTAGAGAACCATGATCCAGTTTCTGTTTTAATAACTTAGTTTTGCCTGTTTTGGAACTGTGTATAAATGGAATCTTACAGCATATCCTTTTTTTGTTTGTTTGTTTCTAGTTTCTTCCCACACTTCAATCACTCTACACCATTTTGAGATTCATCCATGTTGTTGCATATATAAGTAGCTTGCACATTTTATTGCTGAGTCGTGTTACATTAAGCTAAGACTACAACTGATTTCCTCAGGTTTTTCTTTAGTGGATATTTTTGCCTGATACAGTTATTGGCTTTTCTGGATACATTTGTTATGTGTAACTTTGTTTCTTCTATTTTTCTCTTTCCCTGTAGACATGGTTTACTTCTCTTAAGCAAATACCTAGGAGAGAAATCATAGAATCATAATGTTATTTAATTTTTTAAAAGCCAAAATATTTTATGCAGATTTTTATTTGTATTTTATTGTGTTGAAAGCTTTAATCTTTTAAAATATGTTTTCTTCACTTTTTAAAACTAATTTCTTCCTCTTTTTGTAGGTTGAAACGTATGTTGTTGATTTTAATTTTAATAATTTCTTTTTTCTAACATACGCACTTCAAGATACAAATTTACCATGAATCTTTACCAAGATACAAATTTAGCTGAATCTCACACACCTTGATATGTTGTATTTTCACATTTAGATTGATTTTTTTCAAAATGTCCCTTGTAATTTCTTTTTGGATACACAGATGATTTATAAATGTGTTGCTTCATTTCCAACTGCAGGAAATTTTTAGATAACTTACTATTTAATTAAAATTCAATGCGTTCAGAGAAACTGCTGCATATTATTTTAATCTTCCAAATATACTTAGACTTGTTTTCTGGTCCAAAGTATGGCAACTGTTCCATTTTTCTTGAGAAGAAAGCATATTCTGTGTTTGTTACGTGTAGTATAAGAAGTGTTGGGGGGCGGCGCACCCAAGATGGCCAAATAGGAACAGCTTCAGCCTCCAGCTCCCAGCATGAGTGACACAGAAGATGGGTGATTTCTGCATTTTCAACTGAGGTACCGGGTTCATCTCACTGGGGCGTGTCAGACAGTTGGTGCTGGTCCGCGGGTGCAGCCCAACCAGCGAGAGCTGAAGCAGGGCAAGACATCACCTCACCTGGGAAGCGCAAGGGGGAAGGGAATTCCTTTTCCTAGCCAGAGGAAATTGAGACACACAACACCTGGATAATCGGGTAACTCCCACCCTAATACTGTGCTTTACCAAGGGTCTTAGCAAACGGCACACCAGGAGATTATATCCCACACCTGGCCCAGAGGGTCCCACGCCCATGGAGCCTCCCTCATTGCTAGCACAGCAGTCTGAGATCTAACTGCAAGGTGGTAGCAAGGCTGGGGAAGGGGTGCCCACAATTGCTGAGGGTTAAGTAGGTAAACAAAGCTGCTGGGAAGCTTGAATTGGGTGGAGTCCACCACAGCTCAAGGAGGCCTGCCTGCCTTTGTAGACTCCACCTCTGGGGATAGGGCATAACTAAACAAAAAGCAGCAGAAACCTCAGCAGAGGTAAATATCCCTGTCTGACAGTTTTGAAGAGAGCAGTGGATCTCCCAGCATGGAGGTTGAGATCTGAGAACGGACAGACTGCCTGCTCAAGTGGGTACCTGACCTCTGAGTAGCCTAACTGGGAGACATCCCTCACTAGGTGCAGACCGACACCTCACACCTCACATGGCTGGGTGCACCCCTGAGACGAAGCTTCCAGAGCAAGAATTAGACAGCAACACTCACTGTTCAGCAATATTCTATATTCTGCCGCCTCTGCTGCTGATATCCAGGCAAACAGGGTCTGGAGTGGACCTCAAGCAAACTCCAACAGATCTGCAGCTGAGGGTCCTGACTGTTAGAAGGAAAACTAACAAACAGAAAGGGCACCCACACCAAAACCCCATCAGTACGTCACCAGCATCAAAGACCAAA
>NW_012118487.1:27611255-27611930 GCF_000951035.1 Colobus angolensis palliatus | reverse complement strand
TTTTAAACCCAGAATTTCATATCCAGCCAAACTAAGTTTCATAAGTGAAGGAGAAATAAAATCCTTTATAGACAAGCAAATGCTTAGAGATTTTGCCACCACCAGGCCTGCCCTGCAAGAGATCCTGAAGGAAGCACTAAACATGGAAAGGAACAACAGGTACCAGCCATTGCAAAAACATGCCAAAATGTAAAGTTCATTGATGCTAGGAAGAAACAGCATCAACTAACAAGCAAAATTACCAGCTAATATCATAATGATAGGATCAAATTCACACATAACAATATTAACCTTAAATGTGAATGGACTAAATGGTCCAATTAAAAGACACAGACTGGCAAACTGGATAAAGAGTCAAGACCCATCAGTTTGCTGTATTCAGGAGACCCATTTCACATGCAGAGACACACATAAGCTCAAAATAAAAGGATGGAGGAAGATCTACCAAGCAAATGGAAAACAAACAAACAAACAAAAAGCAGGGGTTGCAATCCTAGTCTCCGATAAAACAGACTTTAAACCATCAAAGATCAAAAGAGACAAAGAAAGTCATTACATAATGGTAAAGGGATCAATTCATCAGGAAGAGCTAACTATCCTAAATATGTATGCACCCAATACAGGAGCACCTAGATTCATAAAGCAAGTCCTTAGAGACTTACAAAGAGACTTAGA
>NW_012118487.1:27609772-27610124 GCF_000951035.1 Colobus angolensis palliatus | reverse complement strand
GATATCACCACCGACCCCACAGAAATACAAACTACCATCAGAGAATACTATAAACACCTCTACGCAAATAAACTAGAAAACTGAGAAGAAATGGATAATTTTCTGGACACTTACACTCTCATAAGAGTAAACCAGGAAGAAGTTGAATCCCTGAATAGACCAATAGCAGGCTCTGAAGTTTTGGCAATAATTAATAGCTTACCAACCAAAAACTTCCAGGACCAGACGGATTCACAGCTGAATTCTACCAGTGGTACAAGGAGGAACTGGTACCATTCCTTCTGAAACTATTCCAATCAATAGAAAAAGAGGGAATCCTCCCTAACTCATTTTATGAGGCCAACATCATCCT
>NW_012118487.1:27591469-27603627 GCF_000951035.1 Colobus angolensis palliatus | reverse complement strand
GTGGCACATATACACCATGGAATACTATGAAGCCATAAAATAGGATGAGTTTGTGTCCTTTGTAGGGACATGGATGCAGCTGGAAACCATCATTCTGAGCAAACTATCACAAGAACAGAAAACCAAATACCGCATGTTCTCGCTCATAGGTGGGAACTGAACAATGAGATCACTTGGACACAGGAAGGGGAACATCACACACCGGGTCCTATTGTGGGGAGGGGGTAGAGGGGAGGGATAGCATTAGGAGATATACCTAATGTAAATGACGTGTTAATGGTACAGCACACCAACATGGCACATGTATACATATGTAACAAACCTGCACATTGTGCACATGTACCCTAGCACTTAAAGTATAATAAAAAAAATTAAAAACAAATAACAATGAAAACAAAACAAAACAAAACAAAGAAGTGTCAATTATAGCAGGTTAGCTGGTAGTATTGTTAAAGTCATTTACATCTTTACTTTCTTTTATTTTCTTATTCTCACAGAAATGAGAATGTTAAAATTCTCCAACCAAGGCTATAGATTTACCTTTTTTCCCATTTCTGCCAATTTTTATGTGTGCATATTTAAGCTCTGTCACTTATCACATAATTGGAATGGTTGAGTCTTCCTGATGAATTAACCATTATCATTGTAAAAAAGACTCACCTTTTTCTGACAAAACTCTTTGTCTTGAATTCTATTTTGTAAAATGTTAACAATACTACCCCATAGTTGTTATGCTTAATGCTTCCTTTATCCATCTTCTCATTTTCAATCTATTTGAGATATATTTAATAGATATTTCTTATAAACACTATGGAGTTAAGTCTTGTTTTATGTATAGTCTGCCAATTTTTATTTTCCATTGTAACTTCAGCATTTTGCCTGTTTGCACTAAATTTAATTCTTAGTTTGGTTTACTCTTTTATTTTCTTTAATATATCACAATAGAATTCTATTTAGGTCCATTTTACATTTTTATGCTATAATTGTCATATATTTTACTTCTTCAAATAGAACAAATACCCAACGTATTGTTACTATTTTTCCTTCAAATATCAAATAGGATCCATCTTCTTTACTTAGGGTGAGCTCTGCCTGAATCTTCCCTGTGCTATTTCCTGGAAACCTCCAGTCAGTGAGATGCGGCAAACATGCTCATTTCATTTGTTTCATGTCTTTTGGGAATCATAGTCCTCCCCTTCCTGATATCCAATGTCTTGATACTCATTATGTAATACATTTCATTTATGAAACATATATTAAATGCAGTCTTTTAAATGTTTCAGTTAGGAGAAAAAAATCTAATTCCTGATACTTCATCATCCTCAGACATGAAGACTCCTCCCTTTCTCTTGAAAGCTATTTTTGCCGGATATAAAATTCTAGTTTGACAAGTTTTTGTTTTATTACATTTTTCCTTTTATTACTTTAAAGATGTTCCTCTCGGCCAGGCGCGGTGGCTCAAGCCTGTAATCCCAGCACTTTGGGAGGCCGAGACGGGCGGATCACGAGGTCAGGAGATCGACACCATCCTGGCTAACACGGTGAAACCCCGTCTCTACTAAAAAATACAAAAAACTAGCCGGGCGAGGTGGCGGGCGCCTGTAGTCCCAGCTACTTGGGTGGCTGAGGCAGGAGAATGGCATAAACCCGGAAGGCGGAGCTTGCAGTGAGCTGAGATCCGGCCACTGCACTCCAGTCTGGGGACAGAGCGAGACTCCGTCTCAAAAAAAAAAAAAACAAGATGTTCCTCTCAATTACTTTAAAGGTTTTCTTCTGAATCTTTTGCTTCTGACTTGAAATATGCAGTCTTGCTTATTATTTTTCCATTTAGTGTAGTTTTCATTTTTTATTTCTGCATTTCAAAATTTTTCTTTACCTTTGGTTTCAGCAGTTTGACTATGAATTGCTGAGGTATGATATTCTTTATATTTATTGTGCTAATAATTTGTTAAGCTTGCCAAATTAATGGTTTGCTCTTATCTCATCAAATTTGCAACAAATATTTGTAATTTTATCAATCATTTTTCCTTCCTTAGTCTATGTAATTTATTCATTACTCTACTACTTACATGTTTGACTGTTGTGTTCTGTTTAACAAGTCCAAAGGCTCTATTTATTTTATTTCAGACTTTTTTCTGTTCTTCAGTTTAAATATTTTTAATAACTGACATTATGTAATGTTTATCATTACCTGTTGCTGTTCATTTTAAAATTTCAGATATTATATTTTTCAATTTTAGAATTTCAATTTGGTTCTCTTTATACAGTTTCCATTTTTTTTTGAATTCACCTCCTATTACATCTATTTTTCTGCTTGTTTTAAGATACTTTTAATGGATATATCAAAATTCTTTGTTGATGATTGTATCTTTGAGGGTTTTCTATTATAGTGTTTAATTTTGCATTTATGTGGAGTCACATTCTTCTGATTTTCTTTCCTTTGTTAAGCAACTTAAGAGCCAAGATAAAGGTAGGGTCGGTTGATCCAAACAGATAACTAGATGTTGAGATATGTTGGCGTGGTCTTATGATTTTACTTCTTCTATGGATTTAGGCAAAAAGAGTCTAAGAAGATAGATCTCTCTTTGCTTTTAATCGAGTCTCAACTTTCTGTACTGCCGAGGGGTTTATAATTGTATAGCAGAAGTTTAATTGGGTAGCACTTTAGTTGCAGCTTTGGTTAGACCCAGTTTACCTCTGTTTTAAAATACAGTCATGTGTCATTTAATGACGAGGATACACTCTGAGAAATGTGTCATCAGTTGATTCCATTATTGTGTGAACTTCATAGGGTGTACTTACACAAACCTCCACAGTACAAAGTACACACACACCTAGGCTACATGGATGTATAACCTATTGCTCCTAGGCTACAAACATGTATAGCATGTTACTCTTCTGAATGCTGTAGGCAATGGTAATACAGTAATAAGTATTTTTGTATGTAAACATATACAAACATATATGTATGTTTATATACAAAAATAGAGTAAAAATATAGTATAAAATAAAATTAATTAGGTCTCATTTATTTATTTTTGTTTTGTTGCATTTAGAGATTTTAGTCATAAATTCTTTGTCTAGGCTGATGTCTGTATCTTTTAAGTGGAGCGTTTAGACTATTTACATTCAGTGTTAATATTGAGTTGTGAGGTACTATTCTCTTCACTATTTTATTCTTTGTTAATTGTTACCTAGTGTTTTGTTGTTGTTAGTAATCGTTACATAGTGTTACCTGTTTTGTTGTTGTTGTTGTTGTTGTTAACTGTTTTTTTTTTTTTCTACCATTGTGTTATGGTTTTGTAGACCTTGTGAGTTCTAAGCTTTCAAAAGGTTCTATTTTGGTGTATATTATATATATACATTTTCATTCACATGAACTCCTTTTTAAATTTCTTTATGATGGCTTTCACCTTTCTCTGATATCTCCTTGAGTAGCTTCATAATTGACCTTCTGAATTCCTTATCTGGTATTTTAAAGATCTCATCTTAGTTTAAGTTCATTGCTAGAGAGCTAGCGTGATCTTTGGGGGTTTTATAGCACCCTGTTTTGTTATATTACCAGAATTACTTTTCTAGTTCCTTCTCATTTGGGCAGACTACTTCTATTCTTGAATTTATGTTTGATCTGACTTTTTTTCTTTTTTCCCCTTAAGGATAAGATTTTAATGCTTATAGGTAGTTATAGCCTAATTCAGTTCTTGGTGCTTTCAGGGTAGAAGACTCTGTATGAGTTCCTTCATTACAGAGAGTCTTTGTATGATGACTTTCTCATATGCTGATTGTAGAAGTAATGTGCTCCGTGTGTGAGCAAGTTTACTATCTCCTATGGGGTTGGAATGGTAAAGGTCTCTTAAAGGTTATTTAATTCCTGCATCTCGTGCACTTTTTTATTTATTTATTTTCCCCTGGTAGTTTGTTACTGGTTTGATGGTTCAGGCTTCAGGCCAGTAGGGGAGGTGTCCCTGGGTAGATATAGGTTGTGGCTAAAGCAGGTGGGTAAATGATGTCCCAGGCATAACAGAGGTGGCTGGAGTAGCTCAGTGAATCAGACTGAGGTTTTATCAGGGGAAAGGGTTGGAGCCACCTCAGTTCCCCTGCCAGGTCAGCAGAAAATTATGCACATCTCAGACACACTCCTGTCCCAGTGCTCCAGCTATTAAGATCAGACAAGCACCTGTTTTCAATGGTAGGAATGCTGATGTTTCAAATAGAGAGGAATTGTGACTCTGTCTCTTATGCAAGCCTGAACCTGGAGCGTGCTCCTCCTGTGGGTATGCAGTCACCCTGATGTGTTCCAGAAGGGCTGTCTATAGTTGCACGCATGCCAAGCTCCCAAGGGAGAAGCCTCAACTATGCCTATGGTTGTGGGCAGGGGCAAAAAGACTTCCTCTCCTCCAAGACCCTTCCTGTGCACCAGGGTTGTCTGACTGTTGGGATAGAGCTGAAGTCTTTCCCTGCTGAAACCAGCTCTTCAACCGTGCCTCTGCTGAAGGAAGCTTTCCTCCAGTGGAAAGATCTGGTCCTCAAAGCTTGCCATTGAGATTTTTTGGTCCCACAGGGTTTTCTCTTGATGTGGTGCACTTCCACTTCCCCTAGGAGTGGGAGTCTGTGAGGGCTAGACTACTGTGAATGTTGTTGCTCCTCTGGGTCTAGCTGCCCAGTGAGTTTGCCACACGCCGGGATGCTGTCGGGGAATGTCTGCAACAGATCGGGTGATGTGACCTGTTCTGAAGTTCCCCAGGTTCCCCAGCAGTGGGTAGCAGCACCAACTCTAATGGGGATGTCAGGGGAGTGACAGAGATTCTGTGAAATTCCTTGGTTGTTGATAGCCTTATTGTGTTGGCTTTCTTGAATGACAGTGATAGTAGAAATGAACTGATCATGTGGATGGACTCAGGACCTCCTGGTTAGCCAGAGTGGTGCAGGCAGTAGTGATAACTGAGATGGTGCAGCCATTTTCTCCTCCCTGGGTGCAGCGTTATTCTACCAAGAGATGCTGTAGTGGACTGTGTTAATTTGTCTCCAGCCACGAGGTGGTGCTGGCAAAAGAGCACCGGCTATGGTAGTAGCAATGGGATATGTGTTTGCCTTATACTGGCAGGTATGGCAGGGAGGGGTGGGTATACTGTGGTTTCTTAGGCAATAGGTGGGGCCATAGAACTCCCATGAGATTCTGTCCTTTGTGTTAAGCTACCAGGGCAGGTGGCAGGGTAAAGCCAGGTAGGTTTGCATTCTGAGTCTCTGAATGCAGGACAAGCAGCAGCCTCGGTGTTGGAGGACAGGAGTGGGTCTCAGGTCACTGGCATGATGTTCCAGAGTGGAGCATTGCTGCCCGTGTTGCACAGAAGAGTTTGTGCAGGGAGTGGGATATAGCAGGCAGTGGTGAGCCCCACAGTTCCCACGCACCTGGCGAGGCAGATCCACTCCCACAGTGTTCCACTGGCAGCAGCAAGCTGAGTTCCAGTCAGCCTGTAATCAGAACTTGCCACTGCCTGGAGTCATACGCTGCTTTTCCCTTGGAGATTTCAGCTGTGGCTTTCAGGGCAAGCTATTCCCTGTGCACCGCAGAGCTGGCGCCTGGCTCCTGGCTCCTGTACCCACTGGCTTCTGCACTGGTACCTCCTGCACTCATGACTCCTGCACTTGAACCCTGCTTTTTACTCTGCCTCGCTCTGGCCCTGACCAAGGGAGTTGAACATCCCTACCCAAGTTTATATCATGGAACCCTGTTGGGAACTTCTTTCAACCAATGAGCACCACGTGAAATTTTTGGCTGTCCTCTGCAGCATCCCCTGTGAGGAACTGTAAGGAATGGCTGTTTGCACTCCAGAATCTGAGGTCCACGCAAGTGTCTTTCTGCTGCTGTTTCTACTTCTGTGCTCTATGACCCTGCCCAAGTGGGTTCCTGCATTAGATGGGGTTAGGGCCTGGTCTTTCAGGGTCCTTGGTGGGAGTGTGTGTCCTAGAGGCAAACTCCGCCTCTCTCATGATCTGGGAACTCACAGCTGTTCACCTGACTCAGTGTAGGCTGTAGCCTCCTGCTTCCTTCAATGGGTCCATAGATTTCTTAGATTTTCCTGTATAGTTTCTGCATAGCTTCTTGAAAAACAGTTCACGACATGAATCTCAACACACAATTTTGTCCTTCAAGTGGGAAAGAAATGTTAGCAATGCCTCAAATCCACTATCTTGAAACAACAAGAACAACAAAACACAAAAAAACTACCCACAATTTTAAGTGGCTTTAAAAATAGTTTGTATAATAGTATACAATAGTATAATATACAATATATTTGTATATATAATATAATATATATTATACAATAGTATAATAGTTTGATTTATCTGGTAATTTCTTATGTTAGCAGATGTAAAATTTTTCATATCCCTCTATTTCTAAGCAGAGAACTATTAGGTTAATTCATGGCTACTCCCTCCGCTTGCTTCTATTCTCCTAGCAATACTTTTTATTTTTTCATAGTTTCTTTTGGTATGGTTATTTTCTATCCATTGTTCTTGCCATAACCCCATTAAAGTCCTGATCGCATTCTTATTTACATACCCCTCATATCCAGGTTTATTTTCCTAAATTGGTAAATTCTCCATGTGATGCCACTTTTATATTTGTTTAAATGTCTACTTATTTCCTTTAAGAAGTCTTTGGACTGTTACTTAAGATTTTGTATGCAATATGACCAAACCTAACCATGTTGTATTACATAAGATTTCATTTCGGAGACGAACCCACATCTGTAATTATAGTAAGAAGCCTGCTGGCCAGGCGTGGTGGCTCACGTCTGTAATCCCAGCACTCTGGGAGGCCGAGGCGGGCGGATCATGTCAGGAGATCAAGACCATCCTGGCTAACACAGTGAAACCCCGTCTCTACTAAAAAACACAAAAAATTCCCCAGGCGTAGTGGCGGGCGCCTGTGGTCCCAGTTTCTCGGGAGGCTGAGGCAGCAGAATGACGTGAACCCGGGAGGCGGAGCTTGCAGTGAGCCGAGATTGTGCCACTGCACTCCAGCACTCCAGCCTGGGAGACAGAGCAAGACTCTCTCTCAAAAAAAAAAAAAGAAAAAGAAAAAAAAAAAGCTATCATTACCTAATATGTTGCACTGATGATCAACATTACTTCTTCTATGTTGATTATGCAAAGAATTAACTAAATAAAAAGCATATATAAAACTTTGTATATTTGGTTTATATTATGAATCATTTCCAGGTCTAGTATGCCAATTATAGACCCATTTATAATTTAAAAAATGCAAACACACATATTTTAACTATTGTTGAAAAATATGAATGTTTCTGTTGTTTAACGAAGTTATATTTGATAAAATGGTGTTTGTAGGGATGGAGTTTCAGACATTGTTACATTGTGTATGTTAAATCTTGTGGCTATAAGAGTATTAAAAAAGAAAATATACACTGGGAAAATAACAATTACATTTTATGACGCTTTAAGATTTTTTTTCTAGTTCGACTCCTGTTCTGAGCTTTCCAGACAGAGAGTTTCTACCCTAAACATATAAAAAGAATACCTCTGAAAGCAAATGTATGCATATCACATCCAACAACATACTCTTAGCAAGTGGACAAAGCTGACTACTTCAAAACATTTCAATAAAGACTACAAAGTTATTCATTTTCTTACTGAAAATTTGAAAAGAGGGGGAAAAAAAGCAGGACGATAACAGATTTAAAGTCCTAAGCCTTGTGTTGAGGATTAAATTTACTGATCAGTTTTATTCTACCATTAAGTTGGCTTTGACATTAAATTATAAAGCAAACTATAGTCTGCAAAAGAAGTCCTCTGACTGTGGCAACAAAATAATAAATAATTTATATTGACAACGAAAACCGTTTTCTTACACAACACCTGATAGCTAAATGCACGAATAGTTCCCCTGATATTGTCTCCTTGTCGGTGTGCACAAGTGTTCTACTTCAGGGATATAGAAGTGGCTAAAGATGATTTTTTTTGTATATAACAACATCAAATAGCATGAGAGACTACAAAGCTAATTGATGTCAATGAACCTATAATAAAAAGACAATACATTTTACACACAAGGATTTCAATTTAGAGCAAAGATATGCTGGCTGATTTTAGAAAGGCTCTTTGCTGCCTGAGCATGATAAAATTTTTAGGAACTTTCTCAAGTTAGAATATTTTTTCTGTCTTAGTAGATGTTCTGTTAGTAGGTCATTTTCCCACTAACTCTTTTTGAGCAATTTAAGTTTACACAACTGTTTGACTTTAATGCTACATTTTTCTGTGATCATTGTATATTTGTTTTTCAAATGCATAAAATTTGGCTTGATGACAGACCATGAGAAAGAACGAGGTAACAGTAGATATATTGCCAGGACAGCAAACCAAAAAATCATGTAAATTCACTTGGCATCAAAATTAAAATGTTATTATGTGAAATGTCATGGAAAGTTTACTGACTGTACAAATTATTTGCAAAAAGAAATGGTACAAAATTGTCTTATGATTAGAATAAAAGAAAATAATGCAGCAGAAGTTAATTTTATATTTGAATGTTATTGCATTAGTCCCATTGAAGTGACTTTTTTTTAGTCAAAATTATTCCCTGCATGGCATGTATTAGCAGGGCTTATTAATCTAAATTAATGAAAATATGTTTGGGGATGTTGGTTTATTATTGAATTACATGAAATCAGAATTTTAATAAATTTAGAAAGCCATGTGTTTCTGAAAGTAGAGCTTATGAGACACAGGAAATCCACTTTTGGAAACAATAAATAGTCATCTTCGAAAGTCACTAATAAGTAATAAGCATTTTTGTTACTCTAGCTATGTTATAGTACTGATAATATGTTGAAAAAAGTCCATGAGTGGGAAAAATAAACAATAGTTTCAACATAAACCAAAATTTAAAAAAAATCATGCGGTGAAACATTCTGAATTACAGATATTTATCTAGGACCAAACTGTAGTTCTGTGGGCAACTTTACAGAGGATGCTTTAGGGTGAGTAGCAATTAGTAGGTATATATTTAACATAGACTAATGAGTCTCTTAAACAACAAAGTTAATAAGGCCAGCTAACATTAAATCAAGGTGAAAATTACATATTATCAAGAAGAAGGCATGTCTAATGGGTTAATTAATATAATCCACACCCAAAACAAAAACACCTTAAACTTTTTGACTCTTTAGTAGACCTTTAAAAGGATGAGAAATTCTAAAGAGTGATGTTAGCAATAACAAAGAAGCATATTTTACTACGATGGCCACAGGACAGGCTTTGATATCTAGAGATATATCACTAAATTTCCACTGTGTTTTGGGCCCATGACAAAAACTTTAGTGAAACTTACAAGAAGTAACAGTAGCCCAACAGCAGTTTTAGTACTTTGAAAAAGGGAAACAACATACACTAAACAGTAGCCTAAGTGAAATGTGTTTTGTCCCCATTTCAAAGCAGAAAAAAAAATATATTTTCTGGGAGAAGATGAAGCATGTGAAGATGAACTGGGTAACAGGAAACCTTGTGAGCCAGTGCCAGGTAAATGAGCCAAGTAGGTGATGTATATACGAAGTCATAGCATGAAGCCAGTCACTCTTCTCAATGATAAATTCTCACAACGTTGTGCAGTTAACTGACTGCAACAGAAACACAGTGGTTGGGTTTTGTTTAAATGCAGTCAGTCAATAAAATTAAAACACCTAAGAACATGAAATTGTCTGGCTTTATTAGAGGATGAACTTCTGTATATGAAGCATTTTAAGGAAGATGCAAACTTGTACTGAATATTTTCATGGACAAGTATTTTGTCTTTTAAAGTCATTATTTCCTTTCTCTTCTTCCATTCAGCCACTTAATTAGCAATAATATTAAATGCCTTTAGTAGAAAACCCTGTAAAAATTTGCGTTAGATATCAAATAGAATTAAATTGGGAATACATAGTTAATTGCTAAGTGAAGATCTCCATAGGATATATTATAGTTTAGCAGTGTTCAGATATTGAAAATATGGTCTCTGTCATAAAAAGGGTTTATAGGTTAGGTGCAGTCCAAGTATATATGTTTTTCAAATATGTAAATAACTTGGTCCCAATTATGAAAAGGAATAAGATTAAAAAGTCACTAAAACACCAAGGTTCAATTTTATTCCTTTATAAGTATTAATTACACATGGTGTTGTACTACCAAACTTTAAAATGAGATACTATTTTGTTTTTTTATTTCAAATACAGCTGTCACTATTTGTATTTTTATATATCTCTGAAATGAAAAACTTGCCTGTTATTCAATGGACAGGAGGGAAATGTATACAACTATAAATACCTGGAATATGAAGGAAGGTTTGCTTAGTGTGTGTTGACATACGTTTTATCAAGCTCAGTGTTTTTTGTTTGTTTGTTTGTTTGTTTTTTGCCATGGCTGAGAATGAAAAATAAAAGCAAGCTTTTGTGCTGTGTAAAAGGACACTGTACTCAAGCCTCTCATGTACTCCTCCTCTCTCTCTCTGTGCTTGCCCCCTTCCCCTCTCCAACACACACATAAAAGAGCCTCAATAATGAAAGCTGTAATCTAATGAATTCTTTTCAGCTTTGCTTTAGTTCAACTTGTTGTGATGGTGTGTAGGAGCTGGCTTTTAGCCACTGAGAAAAGCTGATTGCTCAAATTTGAGGAATTTTGAGAGCCAATTGACATCATGTTTCAAATTGACCATATTGGGAATATTTATAATACAGAAATCAGCAAATGCTACCAATCAGGGTTCTCCCCTCTTTTCCTAGCAACAGATACAAAGACATCACTAGCTATTTGTCACTGTGGATCATGGTTTCTTCTTTGAACTCTTTGACCTCTAGGAGAGTTCTTTTTTATTTTTTCAGGCTGTGATCGTCTGTCTAAGCTTGCTCTTTTGTGATTGCTTATAGGAGATCCTGCTCTTCTGTCTTCTTTAAGTGCACCTCTTCCTGAGGGGTTTGTCCTGAGGCTTTTCTATTCTCTCTTTATGTTCTTTCCATGTGGGAACTTTGCCACTTCGGTGTCCTTAAATAGCCTGCAACACTTTCTGGAACTCTAAGACTACTGATTCCATTGCCATCTGAGCAACTCTTCCTGTAATTCCTATAGGGGCATCAGTCTCAACCTATACAGAAAGAAGCTCTTCTAATATCCATGTGCTCGCCTACGTTACTGATCACGGTGCTTCCTGTTTACAGTCCTCTCTTGGCTTCCCATTTGTGAGTATAACCTGCAAACCCATTAGCATGCTCTCCCAGGCCACGCATGGAGTGTCCCCTTTCCACATGTCTTTAACTTCGTTATTTATCATCTATACCTCTTTTCTTAAAACCTAAGTATACCAAGTTACTGAAAATCCTGCTTATGTACTACAGCACAGGGCCAGAGATATGTGCTGGTGCCTGGGAAACAGAGAGAAGAAGACGCATTGAAAGATGTTTGTCAAGATATCTAACTTTTGCTGGATTATCTAGTAGCTTACCTCACGAAGACCCTGCAGGTGGGGTTATTTCAAACCTGAGTCCCTGGAGCAGTGTAAAAATACCAGCTACAAAGTTTCAGTACCTGATAGGGCATAGGAGCCTCAGGCCTTTGACGGTCTTCAGCAAAGCTTCTTTTACCAGGTAAATAACTAGAGTCTGGGCATCGGTGGGGGCTATTATTCTGCCTACCATGTGTTCCAAAGATAGAATTGGGTGGAATAAAGAAGGTACTAGCCTTTAAACTTCAGTTTACTCCTTTCTATTATTGCCAAAGATCTGTTTGGGGAATTTCTACAAAGTCTGTAGCCTGTCTCACCACTCTGTAGTTCCTGTCACTAATGGTTTCGCAAGTTGGTCCTTTCCCCTCATTCTACATCCTTGGAATAAAGGATACAGAAACTGACTACACTGTGACTGACTTAGACACCATCTCCTTAGATTGTTTGATTCCCAAAGATAGTTTCAGAACATTATGTTTCCCCAACTCACAGTTAGCGAAGTCCCCTGAGATTTGTCAACTGGCACTTGTCTGCCAGACTTAAAATTCTGACAGACTGTGATTTAACCAACTTTCACTCACCGTATGTTCTCTCTTTTCTATATACCATTTCAATCTCTGGTTTTCTTTTTCCGTCTGTCCTTCCCTCCCTCCCTCCCTCC
>NW_012118487.1:27585069-27591372 GCF_000951035.1 Colobus angolensis palliatus | reverse complement strand
CCTTCCTTCCTTCCTTCCTTCCTTCCTTCCTTCCTTCCTTCCTTCCTTCTCTTCTTTCTCTCCCTCCCTCATCTTTAAAATTAGAAATGATACATAGCTAATTGGAACAAGACAAAGAAAACAAAATATTTATCCTAAACAAAGTGATAACTGAAATATATGACTATGGAACAGGAGCTAGAAATAGTTCTATAGAACTAGCTAAAGAAAGTAAAAGTCATCTAGACCAAATTCTTATTTGCTTTCAGATTATGCAAGTATAGCTTTTGTTTCTATATTCCTCTAAAAACATTACACTTTGAAATGCCACATAATAATATTTAAATCATTATTTTACACCTTTACCCTTTAAAAATGATCTCCCTGTTTTTCTGAAACATCATCTGCTATTTGTCTTCTCCTCAAAAATATTTTCAGAATCAAATAGTTTTCTCATCACTTTCACTGCTACCACCCACACATCCATCCTCTTTTGCTTGGGTCACTGGAATACTTCCTGACTGGTGTCTCTGCCTTATGCCTTGATTCCACTGCTCCCTGTCCATGCCCTCATACCAGGAAGTCAGATGATTATTTTTCAAATCCAATCTGATTACAATCACATTACTCCTGCTTAAAATCTTTCAAAACTTCCTGTCTTTTGCAGAGAGAAGGCCATGATCCTTACCTCAAAGACAGAACAGTGTGATATGCTGGCTATTAATTCTCCCTGCAGTCACTCTCATCCAGCCTTACAGCTTCTTTGTTGTTCTTTGAATACCCCAAGTTTCCGCCTGTCTCAAGTACCTTTGCTGCTTGCTGTCCCTCTGCCAGGAACTTGGTTCCCATTGTGTCCACCTGGCCTCCTCCCTCATCTCCATCAGGTTTCTGCTCAAATGTCAAACTCACTGAGACTTTCCCAGTGTGCTCTATTTTAAACAAGCTCCCTCTCCTTGGTCCCACATTTTCTAGACTCATTTTCTCTTTCATTTGTTGTCTAGATCACCAATTGTTTCCTATTTTGCTTTACTTAGGGTACTATAAACTTTCCTTAAGATGTAAATAATAGATTTCATGATAGTATAATTTCTATTTGATTCATTATCCCTAGATTCCATAAAAACGCCTCCCCATGATTGGTACACAATGAGTAGTTTTTAAATTAATACATAAATGAATGGATGAAAAATTTTCTACCTGCTTGGTTATTTCTTCTAGGTATCATACACACCCTCTCCTCTCATGGTGTCCTTCTGCTAAGCTTTTTGTTTGTTTGTTTGTTCGTTTGTTTGCCATTCCCTGGGATTCTAAATCTTGGCCTTGTCTTCTCACTTCATACATGTCCCTTTGTTGTTTTCACCTATTGTCAGCTACAAAAGCATCTTCACTGCTCTATTTTAGCTTCAGGATCCCACATTCCGTTTTCTGTATCACAGACAGAATATTCTTTCTAAAATCCTAATATTTTCACATTATTACTATTGTGCTTAAATGGTTCTCATTGACTTTTAGACCCTATTTGACAATGCAAACAACTTATTCTCCCATAAACTGTCCTTTACAGTTGGGTGCTTCCAAATTTTCCAAACTCCTTTAGCACTCCAATTTAATTAATAGTGTCCTTTATCATCATGGAATCCTGACTTCATGTATTGATATAAATAACCTCAGCATCTCTACAGAATTTGCAGTGTTAGAAACTAAACATTTTTGACTATGACAAAATTAGGTATCTTTGCAAAACAAAGAACCTTTAAAACTGAGTAAAGAAGATCAAGTTTTTCGCTGACCCTTGTTTAAACCGTTGCACATCTTATCCTTCTCTTATACCTTGTGGCCATGGTAATGATAACACTGTACTAAAGAAATAGTTAAAAAGAAGTTCAAACTGTGAATAAATTCTGGTCAGGAACTCTTTCTGTGACACATTCTCAGTAGTTATCACTGTGCCTTACATAGAACAATAACTCTGTGGACGATCAAGTGCTATGTTAAGTCCTGTCATATCATGTCTTCTTTTGATGTACTTAGAAGTAATCAAATTCATGAGCTCTTGATTAATTACATTCTAACAATGTAGGATTGTTACATATTGTGGCACAATCTAACGTTTGCACAATTATAGTATATTTCCTCTTTAGTACAAGTTATGATCATAGATCTCATTTGATGAATTTTAGAATTGTTTTATAAGATTAGCAATTAAGTACTTTAAAATACATGAATATTTTAATTGCATAAATAATAAACATTCACTTTAGAAAACATTAAAGGTACTTTCAAGGTCCCAAAAGGCAACTGTAATGTATCATACTAATGTAGGATAGCACATATGGTTCTTGTATTGTATATTTTCCTGTCTCATATCTAAACATACTTTTATTTTTCCTATCAAAACCATTATAAAGTAAATATGTTTGAATATTCTTTTAAAAGAAATATTTCAATTATTATGGGATGTGATGAGATGATCTTTTGTAAAAGATTTTTTAATGCCTGTATAGAATAGAATATAAATATTAAACAATTTAAGATCCATATAGAATACAATATCAATATTAAATACTTTTAAGAATTTTTATGGATGTATTTTTACTGGCTGCCTTTGAAGTGTTGCAAATGCATTTTCTATTTTATTTCATGTTAGTTAACAATATTTATGCAGTTGAAAAACATCTCCATTTTCAGTTTTCCAGTCTCTCAGTTGTGTGTATGTATGTATTGTTTTAAATTTTCATTTAATTCACTTACAAGGAATGAGATGAATCACCATGGTGTAAAGCAAACAAAGAGAATTATATAGTCTCTAACTCATATGTGATTGTAATCATTTTGGAAATACAAGCAAGAAATATTTACACTTTGAAAGAGCCACAGATGGTGATGTATTCAATGTATGAGACACACAGCAAGTGCTATGAGTATTCAGGGTAGTGAGACATTACTGTGTGCTACAGCAGCAAAGACAGATTTGGGGAGGACATAGACTTGAGATGAGTCTTAAAGAATAATCTGTACCTGAATAGATGAAGGGGTGTGGAGACAGTATGCCAAGTACAGCTGCTCAGCATTTTTGGATATAAGGTTTGTTCAGGGAGTTTGGGGATATGTAAAGTCATTATCACCAAGCATAAATTTTATATAGTGTTTTGTTTTAGATACCATACAGATTCTTTTTCTCAAAAAGTCTGTTCAATTTAATTGGATGAACATAAACTCATGACATGTGCTTTTGCATCCTCATCTCACCTTTCTCTCCTCAGTTTTTGTTTGCATTGCCACTTTTCTGTTTCTTCAGTTCTGGAGAGTTTTGCATGTTCCTCACCTCTGTGACCTCTCCGTCCCAGCCTTTGAATTGAGTCTTCCCTTCCTCAAGCATTCAGCAGTCCAATTTTTCTCTCTGTGTGGTCAACTTATTCTCTCACACATATGTTTTTTTCAAGCATTACAGGTCTTTTTAACCTTGATGAATCCAAACTGAATTCAAAACATTGAATTTCTGCTTGCAACTCACCACTAGCCATTCACCTACTATTACCTTAATATCTGGATTCTGTTCTCACCATACTTAAGCAAAAGATGCTGTTCTTTCAAGAAATACTGTCATATTGCCTGTGTAAAAGATATAACCTATTCCAACAAACTACCTTTAGAATTGGAAACATTTGACAGTGGTGTATGTGGTCCTGCCTGTTGACAGTAGCAGATAATTTTATTGCACCATTTGGGAGGGAGAGGGCAAGGAGAAATGTCTGTTTTATACTGACACATAAGTTAGTTTCTTAGCTCCTTTTTATCAAGCACTCGGTTGGATATAATACTATTTGTATAATAACTTTCAGATTCCAGAGGCTTACTCTTGCACAGATTTTAAGTCATAAAATCAATGAACTCATTTTGGTCTTTAATCTCCTTGATATCTGCATTATTTTACCAGGAGTCTGCTACTGTCTTCTGAAATCTCTTTTATTTTTGGTTCCACAATAGAGCACCATTTTGGCTTGCCTCTTGTGACTGACAGCTTCTCTAATCCTTAAATGACTTTGTTGTTTTCATGCTGTGAAAGCAATTTCTCAACCTCCACTTTTTTCATCATTTCATTCAGTGAGTGTATTCTCAGGAACAAAGTTCGTCTCTATATCAATACACCTCCCATCTTTCTTTCTAATCTTTATCTTTATTTTAATTTCTCATATTTCTTATTATATACTTTACAGTTTATTTTGGATGTTATTCTATTAAGTATAATTAACATTTCCATGTAATTTATGACTTTGTTTTTTCTTTTTTTGACACAAGATCTTGTTCTGTTGCCCAGGCTGAAGTGCAGTGGCTGGATCACAGCTTATTTCACATGGCAGTCTTGATCTCTCAGGCTCAAGGGATCATATGGTTTCAACTTCATGAGTAGATAGAGCTGTAGGTGCCAACACCATGCCCAGCCAATTTTTTTTTTTTTTTTTTTTTGGTAGAGATGAGGTTTCACCATGTGGCCCAGCCTGGTCTCCAACTCCTGGGCTTACGGGATCTGCCTACCTCGGCCTCCCAATGCTGGGATTACATATGTGAGCCACCGCACCTGGCCATGACCTTTTTGAGAATGAAATATTTTAATTGTCTTCTTAATAACTATACCCAAACAACAGATATAAACTGAGATCGACCCAGGAAAACTAGACATATGGTCATCCTATCTAAAATTTATCATTGTCCCCACCAAGAAGCCTGCCCTCAGAGTTCTACATTGTTCCTAACTACAACACAGTACTCTTAGTATCCATGATATTTAATTTTCTAGGTACAATATTTTGTATTTTGCTAGGTCAATAACTTTTTCTTTTTTTGTTTTTTCTTTTTCTTTTTTTTTGGGATGGAATCTTGCTCTGTCACCCAGGATGGAGTGCAGTAGCGCTATCTCAGCTCACCACAACTTCTGATTCCCTGGTTCAAGCAATTCTCCTGCCTCAGGCTCAGAGTATCTGGGATTCCAGGCACCCGCCACCATGCCTGGTTAGTTTTTGTGTTTTCAGTAGAGACAGGGTTTCACCATGTTGGTCAGGCTGGTCTTGAACACCTGACCTCATGATCCACCCACCTCGCTTCCCAAAGAGCTGAAATTATAGGCATGAGCCACTGCTCCTGGCCAATTTTTTATTTTCCTAAATGTATTACCTTCACTCCATTAGTGATTTATACTTTAAATA
The DNA here is from genome assembly GCF_000951035.1 of Colobus angolensis palliatus. Taxonomy (NCBI): domain Eukaryota; kingdom Metazoa; phylum Chordata; class Mammalia; order Primates; family Cercopithecidae; genus Colobus; species Colobus angolensis. Next base: position 27,586,189 of record NW_012118487.1, on the reverse strand, counting down.
CAGAATATTATAATAGGCTCCTAACTGGCTTTGCAGCCTCTATTCTCTCCCTCCCCCTAATGGATCATGGTTATATTGCCATATTATTTTTTTTATCATATTTTGGAGGGAAACTGAAAAACTTGCAAAAATTTATCACTGCCTACATATTACATTTTAGATTTTCTTATTTTCATTGATTAAAACTATTTGATAATCCAGCCCACATTCACCTTTTTGGCTTTATTTTTCATTACTTTTTTTTTTGCCTTAAAGTTCCAGGACACATGTGCAGAATATGCAGGTTTGTTACCTAGTTATACATGTGCCATGGTGGTTTGCCGCACTCATCAACCCATCGTCTAGGTTTTAAGCCCGGCATGTATTAGTTATTTGTCCTAATGCTCTCCTTCCCCTTGCTCCCCGCCCCCTGACAGGCCCAGTGTGCATTGTTCCCCTCCCTATGTCCCTGTGTTGTCATTGTTCTACTACCACTTAGGAGTAAGAACATGTGGTGTTTGATTTTCTGTTCCAGTGTTAGTTTGCTGAGACTGATGGCTTCTAGCTTCATCCATGTCCCTGCAAAGGACGTGAATTAATTTTTTTTTTTTTTGAGACGGAGTCTCACTCTGTCACCTGGGCTGGAGTGCAGTGGCTGGATCTCAGCTCACTGCAAGCTCCACCTCCCGGGTTTACGCCATTCTCCTGCCTCAGCCTCCCGAGTAGCTGGGACTACAGGCGCCCGCCACCTCGCCCGGCTAGTTTTTTGTATTTTTTAGTAGGGACGGGGTTTCACCATGTTAGCCAGGATGGGCTCGATCTCCTGACCTCGTGATCCACCCGTCTCGGCCTCCCAAAGTGCTGGGATTACAGGCTTGAGCCACCGTGCCCAGCCGAATTAATTTTTTTAAATGGCTGCATAGTATTCCATGATGTATATGTACCATATTTTCTTTATCCATTCTGTCTTTGATGGGCATTTGGGTTGGTTCCAAGTCTTTGCTATTATAAATAGTACTGCAATAAACATATGTGTGCATGTGTCTTTGTGGTAGAATGATTTATAATCATTGGGGTATATACCCAGTAATGGGATTGCTGGGTCATATGGTAATTCTGGATCTAGAATTAAAGAATTGCC
>NW_012118487.1:27575102-27584401 GCF_000951035.1 Colobus angolensis palliatus | reverse complement strand
TTTGCCCATGCCTATGTCCTGAATGGTATTGCCTTGGTTTTCTTCTAGGGTTTTTACGGTTTTGGGTTTTACATTTAAGTCTTTAATCCTATACCCTATTACATTTGTTTTTTTATTAGCTTTTTCTGCATTCTGTGCATCTGGTCCTATTGTTGCCAGGTAAATATAGCTTGACTAGTCCCATTTCCACAATTTTGTTTACACCATCTCAAATTCCTCATAAAAGTATTGAGGAACTGTCTCATTGTTTCAACAAGAAGTCATCTCTCTCTTTCCCCAAAACTACTATAGTGTATATTGCATATAACATGTTACACAAGTTACTTTTTACTGGATTTTGTTACTTTTTAATAATGTGAGGCATCTGAGATCAGTAATAATTCTAATATATCTTTGTATGTACTTTTATCTAGTGTTTATTGAATAATTATGCAGATAATAAAGTCAAGAGAAATTAAAGTGAACAAACAAAATAACTGTTTAATTAAATAGGAAATGAAAAAGCCAGCTTGTACTCAGTATATTGCTTACTTGAGGATAGAATACACATCCGACCTGTACTCCATGCAAATCCAAGCCTGACAATCAGAGTAGCACACAATAAAATGGCTTTTCTGCTATCATGAGTGCTGAGATAAATAGTTAGGATTAACTCAGGAGTTGTAGATGGGATAGTGTAAACTGCAGATCAGTAAAAATGTTACTAGAAAAGCAATCACATATTCTGTCAAAAAAACCTTTTGAGTATTTAACAATGCTGAAAACAACAGTATTTCAAAATAAAGACAAATTTTTGGTAAAACAGTTTCTAATCATCATGTGCTCATTTTAAGGTAATATATTTTGTCAGCAAAGGACTGGTAATGGGGCACTGGCAGCTAAACTGAGAGAACCAAATCTAATTTTGGATCTAGAGTTTCATTTGCCTATTAGCTCCTGTACAGATGGGTTGATATGTTGTAAGAAAAATCAATGATGCATTTGGAAACTGCATTCCAGCTGAAAAAAGAAGGTCAGAACCTGGAAGTGAGATTTATAGTAATACAGATTCGGTATTAAGGTTAATTTTCAGTTTTTCCTTTGGCTTAGTGGATAAGAATATTTAGAAGGTAGTAAGAATACTGTTTCTTGGTAGGAATATTACATCTGATTTCATATGCTTCCATGAACAAATAAATCATGATATGTAATGCTTCAGTTCATGCAAATTATAATAGCTGCACATTCTTTTTCTCACTAAATCCTAAACATAAAAAAGTGAAACTCCTTTCCTAAAGGGAATTTTCTAGAATACTATTACCACATGGTTTTTAGCTACTCAATCAGTAATAGTCAAAGGCTTTTCCAGTACTTTTATTTAGTGATACTTTTAAGGAAGTGTGACTGTGATCTCTTTGATCTCACTCTTCACAACACTGTAGCCACTACAGCACAAGCAGAGTTACAGAAAAAGGAGGCAACAATTAGAAGTACTCCTCAATATCTGGGTAATTTACTATCAAAATATGATTTCAGAAACAGTTATTTTCACCTTTTTGCAGAAAAATCTCAAAATTTGAAAACACAGCTAGCATATGTTATAATAAAGTATTAATATCTTTTCAGATTTTAACTCAAATAGATTATTCTAGGTACTGATAATTATGTTTCTCATAAGAGTAATTTCTCATTGTTTTGTAAAGTACTGCGTAGTGGTGATTATCTAAAATTCTTCTATTTGCTCTCTAGCATTTTTAGTAGTATAGTTAACCCTTGAACAATGCAGGGGTCAGGGGAGCTGATGCAGTTGAAAATCCACATATCACTTTTGACTTGCCCGAGACTTAACTATAATACTAAGAGCTTATTGTTGACTGGGAGTCTTACTGATAACATAAACAGTGGATTAAAAATATCTTGTATATGGCTGGGTAGGGTGGGTCACACCTGTAATCCCAGCATTTTGGGAGGCCAAGGTGTGTGTATCACCTGAGGTCAGGAGTTCAAGACCAGCTTGGCCAAGATGGTGAAACCCCATCTCTTCTAAAAATGCAAAAATTAGCCGGGCATGGTGGTGCATGCCTGTAGTCCTAGCTACTCAGGAGGCTGAGGCAGGAGAACCACTTGAACCTGGGAGGAGCCAGAGGTTACAGTGAGCTGAGATTGTGACACTGAACTCCAGCCTGGGGGACAGAACAAGACTCAATCTCTCTCTATATATAGGATCTGAAGTAGATATGTAATATATATATAGATCTCTCTATCTATATATTTATATATATAATGTGTATATATATGTTTTTATATGTTTTATGTATTACATACTGTCTTCTTACAATAAAGCAATTTGGAAAAAATGTTATTAAGAAAATCGTAAGGAAGAGAAAACATATTTACTATTTATTAAGCGGAATTGGATCAACATAAAGGTCTTCATGCTTGTCATCATGTTGAGAAGACTGAAGAGGAGGAGGGAGAGGAAGGGTAGGAGATCTGCACAGTTCAAACCTGTGCTGTTCAAGGGTCAACTGTATTTTAAAAAATTGACATAAAATTAACTATTTTAAAGCACATAATTCAGTGGCATTTAGTAAATTACCAATGTTGGGCAACCATCACCCCTGTCTCGTTTCAAAATTTTACATAATTCTAAAAGAAAACTACATACCTGTTAAATAGTCACTCCCCACCTTCTCTCCCTCTGTCCCCTGGTAACCATCAGTTTTCTTTCTGTCTCTATGAGCTTACCCATTCAGGATATTTCATTCATATAAATGAAATCATATAATATGTAGCCTTTTGTGTCTAGCTTCATTCAGTTAGTATGTTTGAGATTCACCCGTGTTGTAGCATATATTAATATATCATTCCTTGTTATGGCTGAATAATATTTCATTTTGTGTACATACCACATATTAGTTATCCCTTTATCCTTTAATGGATATTTGAGTTGTTTATATTTTTCAGCTACTGTGTTGAGAAAAATTATTTGCTTGAGTATCTGTTTTCAGTTCTCTTGGGTTGTACTCTGCTTTTGCCAGGCCAGGTTATGATGACTAGTCACCCTGGTCTTCCAAAACATAGACTTCTCAGCACAAAAACCAGGACAGTCCCTGGAAAAACCAGGGGAGTTGAACTGGGGAAATCTTTTTGGTTAATTTTATGTAGAATCCTTTATTAAACTGAGAAACAGCCCCATAATTCCTATGACTTACAGGCTGCATCACATCGCAACCTTGCCGTACACTAGGGTCTGAGGTTCCAGAGTCCATTTCTTGTTAGAGACTCTAAAGTATCTACTACAGTGCTTGATGATCATCACTCAATAACATTTTGGGGGTTAAACTGCAGTAGATTTTAATGAAATTCTTAATAAGTATTTGTTAAGAAATTTGTGGGTTAAAAACATGTACTTTAGAACCATATTCATGGGTTCATATCCCAACTCTGTAAGATATTGACCCAGAGAAAGTACACTGTTAATGTGTTGAATATTAAAGATTAGAGTGCTTGCATTAATGGAAAAGAGACAGCAAGAATAGGCAATCAGCTTTTCATATATAATTTTTATATATATATATAGTTTTCATATATAATGTATATATATGTATGTATGTGTGTGTTTGCATAACTAATAAGTGAAACATTTTACTTCAAATAATTTTTTCTGGTATCACATGGAGTGTGCTAAAAGTTATAGGTTTTAGCAATCCATGCTTACTTAATTCTTTTTTTTTTAAGAATACAAGCATGTATTATTTTCCAATGTAGAAAAATGTTGACTAAAATAGTCAACATTATGATTAAATAATATGATGGGCATTTAGAAGTCTAATTCATTAAAATACATAAAATCCAGTAACCTAGATATGAAAGGTATTTGATTTGTTTATTGTTTCTTTGTGATCACTCATCCTTATCAGATATATAGTCTCTAGTGAAGATCATTTACTCAACACTTAATTCACCTTTCCTAGGTAGGTTTAAGTCCCAATAGAGTTAACCTGCATGTGATGCGATAAGTTAAAAAAGAGTTGTCTAAGACCGCATCCTTAGCTGGAAGTATACTGCCCAATTAGAAGATTGCACAATGTGGTGGAATTAATGGAATGACTTGTGATAAAAAAAATTCCCAAGCGTGATCATCCAACATACAAGTGAGAGGCACTGTTGATGTGTCTTTCTTTTTATTTTTAAAATCAAAGAGGGTTTGTAAGCATATGATGATAGTCCAAAAATGTCCATATGTCCATTTTTTTCAATGTCAAAACCTGTGAAAATGCTAGAGAACCCAAAACACTGCTCACATGTGTATCGCCTGGCCCTACCTAAGCCTCTAAGTCAGATCCTCTTTTGCAATGTGTGTGTGTGTGTGTGTGTGTTTGTATGTGTGTAGACCTCAATGCTCTGGGTATAATAAAAATGAAATAACTTGAGGATCTGAAATAGAGATTATAAATTTGACTTGTATTTAGTATGTTGAGAATAGTTGCTGTTTCATTGCTAGTTGAAAGGCACTTGAGGCCAATATTCAGTCTTTTTTGTTTTTTATATCCAAGAATAAAAAAAGGAAGTTCTTTGGCATCAGCCTTTATTTAATTTTTATCTTGCTGTTGCACAACATATCGGTGAACTATTAATCTTTAAAAGTACTGAGAACATGTTTTATTTGTGGATGACTAGAAGAGTCCTAGAAACTACATTAAAAAAAAAAATGAAATGGCTTGACCACCTTGCACTAATTCTTACAAAGAAATATTCATCTCAGTTTACAATTCAAGTGCCAGGTTTCAGAACATTACATTTTGAGTTGCTGATATACAAGTGCTCCAAAACTAGTGTTTTGAAGGGAAGCACAAAGACTTTAAAGCACAGCACCATGGTGCATGACTCTGTAATCAAGAAACAATTCTTGACATGCATTTTCAGTGAGATTATTTTATATTATATTGTTGTCTCAGGAGGAGAGGAAAGATGTTTCTCACAGAGAAAACACCATGGCTAGTGAAGAAAATGTGTTTTACATGATTTGTAATTGCTAATATGATTCAGGTACCTGCCCCAGATGAATGTATGAAATAAAACCAGTTTTCTATAACACATGGTTCAAATTCTCTATCAGCTAAACATGTGGCATTGGAAGGTTAGGTAAACTTTCTATGATAACAACTATTTTATGTAAAAAGCTTGTTGATTATGTTGATATTTTCTATTTGTTTTTGTTTTAAAAATCAGACAATATTTATAATACTGAAGAAATTTTTATTATGTGACTATGTGAGGCAAAAACAAGGGATTTTTATATGAATTATTTTTTCAATTTGTCTTTTTCTCATTTGGCCATAATATGATATTTCAGCACCAGTTCTTAAAATCCTGAACTTAAAAGTATACTTCCAGCTATTTCTGCACAATAATTTTAAATGAATTGAGAAATGCGACTAGTTTGTTTTTAAGATTTTCATATCTGAATATTTTTAATATACAATTTCTCTCCCACTAGAATTTAATTTATAGATGGGCAATGCCGTTGTCTCGTCTCCTCTATTTGAATGCCTAGAATAAGTCTGTAACATCACTGGTCTTTATAAGAACATAGAGAATAGTTGAATTAATCTTGATTTATGAAGTCTAACTCTGCTAATGCAAATATCACATCTTAAAGCATTTTCCACTAATATTTTTTAAAAAACTATTTCATATGGTTACTCCACACTCAAACAATTACCTCTCCTTCTGCTCTCTAAACTCTCTGGCAATGACATTTTATCACATTTCATAAAGAAAATAAAAACTATTAAAATGGATACCATTATCTTCCCTCTACCAAGTAAATAAAACCCCTGCATTAAACCCTTCTTCTCCTTATCCCTGGGTATAATTTAAAGGGGGATCTTCTCCCTGCAATGTTGGCCTCTTTCTGTGTCCTCTGGACTCTCTTACAAATTGACTTTTCAGAGATCTCAATTTCCATGAGAAATATTCTGTCTCTCCCCAACCTTCAGCAACTTCATTATTAAGATCCCCAATATCATTTTTAACATATGTTCTTGTAATTCTTATAATAGGAAATAAAACTGAAACAAAAGAAAAACAAAACAAATCTTTTATAAGAACATCTCTTTCAGTAGCACCCTATCTTTTGACATAATTCTTCAACCATGGTCCAGATATCCAAAGAGATTGAAAACCAAAGACTTATGTTTTCTTTTAATTTCATTTGGCTGATCAAAACCTTACACAGTTCTGACTGACGAAAGCTCATTTATAATCTTATCATCTAACTTTGTGTAAATATTCATGAATTTTACTCCAGGAAACTTTATATAATTTTTAATGTGATATTTGATTTGAGGTGCTATGAAGAAGTCACCAAGATGTTATGTATATAGATTGAACGTTTCTCCATCTTTCTGAAATATGAATATTTGAAATTCTAAAACATACCGGAGTTTCAAGTTTTCATATAAAGAGCTGTGGACTGTCTCTTTCATGCTTGATCCAGGTTCTCAAGATGGTTCCCTTCATGCTATTTTCACTTTATTGCCTCCAATTCATCATCCAACTCACTCCAGTCTTGTCTGTCAAAACTATTCTTGCTAAGGTACCCTTTCCATGTTGACAGTTCTTAAGAACATTTTCCATGTTTTCAAACACTAAACTGGGAAGCAACATTTGACTCAGCTGATAATCCCTGCTTCCTGCAATGTTCCTCTTTCCCTGGGAATCCAGGCCACTCTAGTTTTGCTCCTTTCCAGTCTTTTAAACAAGCTTCTCTGCCCAGCCTCTGAGGATCAGTATTTCTTACATTTTTCTGTACTGTTCTCTTACCATTCTACATTCATGAACACTGGGCATTTAATCCTCCCTCCTGGCTTGTCTCTGGAATAAGGATTCCCGAATGTACATACAAACTCTACAGCTGCCATTGCTACAAGCCTGCATATCCAACGCAGTATGTGGAGTCTCCCTTGGATGTTTCATACACTCTTCAAACTTTTTTTTTGCTTTGAATGTAACTCATTATTTTCTTTCTTGTGCCCTCCTTCAACAGAACAATGAAACTAAAACTATTCTTTATCCATTATTTTATTTGAAAATTTTAATTGAGTAGTTACTAGAAAGTATTCTAGGTACTTGGGATAGATAAGTGGAAGAGATAATTGTGGTCTCTCTGCATGGAGAAGACAGGATTGCTAAATCATATATATATATACACATATACAAACACACACACACACATATATACACACATATGTAAAATAAATTATGTATTCCCATCTCACAACTGTTCATAAGTGGAATGAAGTAAAGTAATGCATTGCTGTGGTCAAAACATCTCTCCTGATCTGGATCCTTTTATCAGGTTTCTGTAGATATAATTGACTAAATCATATATATATTTAGAGTCTATAACTTCATGTTTTAATATACGTATACATTGTGAAATAATCACCAATCATATTTATTAACATATCCATTACCTCACATAGGTACTGTGATGGTTAATACTATGTCAAGTTGATTGCATTGAAGGATGCAAAGTATTGATCCTGGGTGTATCTGTGAGGGTATTGCCAAAGAAGATTAATATTTGAGTCAGTGGGCTGGGAAAGACAGATCCACACTTAATATGGGTGGGCACCATCTAATGAGCTGCCAGAGTGGTCAGAATATAAAACAGGCAGGAAAATGTGAAAAGACTAGACTGGATTAGCCTCCCAGCCTACATCTTTCTCCCGTGCTAGATGCTTCCTGCCCTCGAACATCAAAATCTTAAGTTCTTCAGCTTTGGGACTCGGACTGACTTTCTTGCTCTTCAGTTTGCAGATGCAGATGGCCTATTGTGGGACCTTGTGATCATGTGAGTTAATATAGCTTAATAAACTCCCCTTTACATATATATCCTGTTATTTCTGTCCCTCTAGAGAACCCTAATTAGATTTTGGTACCAGGGGTAGTTCTAGAGGAACAGAATATGAAGGATGGAGTTCTTTCCTTGGTTTTAGGGTTTCTGGAGTTTGCTGCTTAATATGATTAGACCCCAAAATACTAAGGATTCTACTTCTAATACTATGGAGAACACTGAGAATCCTTGGCATGAACTGTTGAGAGAGTTATGCAAAATAAATTCATTTGACACTCCTGATTCACTGCTCCTGAGAGGCAAGGAGTTTAGTGACTCTGTTACATAATACCTTTGACCATATGTGGGGAACCAAGAAAAGTAATGAAGCAGGTTGGTTGCTCCTAAGATCAGTGGACAAAGTGATGAAAGAAAATGTTGAACTCAGCGATTCAGACTCCCAGCTTCAGAAGCAGAGAATGAATCTCAAATCTGCTAAGATTGCCCTGAGTGAGTGTCTTATCTCCTGGAGGAGAAATTGTAGAAAAGCAGACACAAGATCTTATCATGCAAGTGACTGACTTCCAATGAAAGGTGCATGCACAGCCTTGCCCGGTGTCTACTGCTAAAGTGAGGGCATTGATTAGAAAAGAATTAGGACCCTGCAACTTGGCATGGGGATGTATGGGAGGACCCTGATGAAGCTGGGGACACTGAGCTTGTAAACTCTGATGAAGCTTTTTTGCCAAGAAACAGCTTCCCCATCCCCGGTAGTGGCAACATCCCCTCCCTGATCCATGTTGCCATCAGTCTTTCCACCTTTGTCTTAGGAGATAAACTCTGCAATGCCTGAGGCTGTTGCCAGGCAAGATAATGTTGATTCTCCTCGAGCGCTACCACCAACACTCCTGTTTGCTTCCAGACCTATAACTAGACTAAAACCCCAGCAGGGCCCTAGAGGTGAGGTTCAGAGTGTGACCTATGAGCAAGTGTGCTACACTCAAAAAGAACTGCTTGAGTTTTCTAATTCATATAAGCAGAAATCTGGAGAACAGTCATGGGAATAAATATTAAGGGTGTGGGATGATAATGGAGGAACATAAAGTTGAATCAGGCTGAATTCATTCATTTTGACCCAATAAGTAGAGATTTTTGCATTTAATGTTGCAGCTTGGGTAGTTAAAAAAGGCTCTAGTAGTTTATTTGCTTGGTTAGCTGAAATATGGATTAAAAGATGGACCACTGTGAGTGAGTTGGAACTGCTTGATCTTCCTTGATTTAATGTAGAGGAAGGGATCCAAAGGCTTAGGGAGATTGGTATGGTGGAGTGGATTATTCGCTTTAGATCTACTCATCCCAGCTGGGAGTGTCCAAAAGATATATCCTTGACCAATGCTTTGTGAAATATATTTGTGAGGACAGTACCCGCATCTTTGAAGAGCCCTGAAATTGCCTTTCCCTATATGTAAGATCT
>NW_012118487.1:27574713-27574957 GCF_000951035.1 Colobus angolensis palliatus | reverse complement strand
AAAGCAGTAGTTAGAATACTCTGACTCATGTAGAACTCTGGCACTGGCTAATTAATCACAGTGTTCCTAGAAATGAAACTGATAGGAAGCCTACTTCATTCCTACTTAATTTATATAAGCAGAAAACTTACAGGTCAAACGGACAAAAAAACTAATTTGAATTATAAAAACATAGAATCATGGCCCCTCAATCAATTTCCAGACCTGAGCCAGTTTACAGACCCAGAACCCGTTGAATAAAGGG
>NW_012118487.1:27571087-27573081 GCF_000951035.1 Colobus angolensis palliatus | reverse complement strand
CTTGGCCTGTTACTGGGCTTTGTTGGAAACTCAATGTTTGACCATGGGTCATCAAGTCACCATGTGACCTGAACCGCTTGCCATGAACTGCGTGCTTTCTGACCACAAAGAAGAGGGTCGTGCATAGCAGGATTCCATCGTCAAATGGAAGTGGGATATACGTGATCGAGCTTGAACAGGTCCTGAAGTACATTACCCGAGGAAGTGGCTCAAATGCCCATGGTTTCCACTCCTGCTGCTATTCCTTCTCTTCGCAGCCTGCATCAACAGACTCATGGGGAGTTCTCTATGATCAGTTGACAGAGGAAGAGATGACTAGGGCCTGGTTCACAGATTGGCTGCATGATATGCAGGCGCCACCAGAAAGTGGACAGCTGTAGTACTATAACCTCTTTCTAGGACATCCCTGAAGGACAGTGGTGAAGGACAATCTTTCCAGGGGGCAGAGCTTCGAGCAGTGCATGTGGTTGTGCACTTTGCATGGAAGGAGAAATGGCCAGATGTGTCATTATATACTGATTCATGGTCTGTAGCCAATGGTTTGGCTGGATGGTCAGGGACTTGGGAAAGGCATGATTGGAAAATTGATGATGAAACAATTTGGGGGAAGAGATGTGTGGTATGTGGATGGACCTCTCTGAGTGGTCCAAAACTGTGAAGACATTTGTATCCCATGTGAGTGCTCACTAATGGGTGACCTCAGCAGAGAAGAATTTTAAAAATCAAGTGAAGAGGATGACCCATTCTGTGGACACCACTCAGCCTCTTTCCCCAGCCACCCCGTCATCACCCAATGGGCCCATGAACAAAGTGGCCATGGTGGCAGGGATGGAGCTTATGTATGGGCTCGGCAAAATGGACTTCCACTCACCAAGAATGAGTGGTGAGTGGCGATGGCCACACCTGAGTTCCCAAGTTGCCAGCAGCAAAGACCAACACTGAGCCCTCCATATGGCACCATTCCTTGGAGTGTTCAGCCAGCTACCTGGTGGCAGGTTGATTGTATGGGAGCTCTTTCATCATGGAAAGGGCAGAGGTTTGTCTTCACTGAACTAGACACTTACTCCAGATATGGGTTTGCCTATCCAGCATGCAGTGCTTCTGCCAAGACTACCATCCATGGACTCACTAAATGCCTTATCCACCATCATGGTATTCCACATAGCATTGCTTCAGACCAAGACACTCACTTTACGGCTACAGAAGTGTAGCAGTGGGCTCATGCTCATGGAATTCCCTAGTCTTACCATATTCCCCATCATCCTGAAGCAGCTGGATTGATAGAATGGTGGAATGGCCTTTTGAACTCAAAATTACAATGCCAAGTAGGTGACAATACTTTGTGCGGCTGGGCCAAACTTCTCCGGAAGGCCGTGTATGCTCTGAATCAGTGTCCAATATATGGTACTGTTTCTCCCATAGCCAGGATTCATCAGTGCAGGCATCAAGGGTTAGAGGTGGAAATGGCTCCACTCACCATCACCCCTAGTGATCCACTAGCAAAATTTTTGCTTTCTGTTGCCATGACATTAAGTTCTGCTGGCCTAGAGGTCTTAGTTCCAGAAGGGGAAATGCTGCCACCAGGAGAAACAGCAACAATTCCATTAAACTAGAAGTTAAGATTGCCACCTGAACACTTTGGGCTCCTACCTATAAGTCAACAGGCTAAGAAGGGAGTTACAGTGTTGGCTGGGGTGACTGACCCAGACTATCAAGATGAAATCAGTCTACTACTCCACAAGAGTGGTAAGGAAGAGTATGCATGGAATACTGGAGATCTACTGGGGTGTCTCTTAGTATTACCATGCCCTGGGATTAAGGTCAATGGGTAACTAACACAGCCCAATCCAGACAGGACTGTAAATGGCCCAGACCCTTCAGAAATGAAGTTTTGGGTCACTCCACCAGGAAAAAAACTATGACCTGGCAGAGGCCAAGACAGCCAAATAGAAACAGGTCTGGTCTGTAGCTCCCAGCAAGACCAACACAGAAGG
>NW_012118487.1:27566352-27571025 GCF_000951035.1 Colobus angolensis palliatus | reverse complement strand
TGGGACTGGTTAGGCAATTGTTGCAACCCACAGAGAGTGAGCAGAAGCAGGATGGGGTGTTGCTTCACCTGAGAAGTGGATGGAGCCAGGGCACCTCCCTCCCCCAGCCAAGGGAAGCAGTGAGGGACTGTGCTGTCCACCCTGGGTACTATGCTTTGCCTGTGGATTTTTGCAATCCACAGATCAGAAGATTGCCTCATGAGCCTATACCACCAGGGTCTTGGGTTTCAAGCACAAGACTGACAGCTGTTTGGGTAGGCACTGAGCTGCAAGAATTTTCTCATACTCCAGTGGCACCTGGAACCCCAATGAGACAGGAGAACCATTCATTCTCCTGAAAGGGGGCTAAAGCCAGGAAGCCAAGTGGTCTCACTGAATGAGTCCCACTCCCAAGGAGCCCAGCAAGGTAAGAACCACTGGCTTGAAATTCTCACTGCCAGCACAGCAGTCTGGAGTCAACCTGGGAAGATCCACTTTGGTGGGGAAGGGGTGACTGCTATTACTGTGTCTTTAGTAGGCAGTGTTCCCCTGACAGTGCTAAGGAGATTGGGAGGTTTGACTGGGCAGAATTCACCACAGTGTGGCAAAGTGGCTGTGGCCAGACTGTTTCTCTAGATTCCTCCTCACTGGGTGCAGGGGATCTCTGCAGGAAATCCAGCAGCTCCAGTTAGGGGCTTACAGACCAAACACATGTCTCCCTGGGACAGAGCACATTGGGGGGAGGGGTGGCTGCAGTCGCAGGTTCAGCAGACTTAACCTTTCCTGCCTGCCGACTCTGAAGAGAGCAGCTGATCCTGGCAAGGGGAATTCTCTCAGCACAGCACAACAGCTCTGCTAAGGGGCAGACTGCCTCCTCAAGTGGGTGTCCCTGACCCTGTGCCTCCTGACTGGGTGAGACCTCCCAACTGGGGTCAACAGATACCTCACACAGGAGAGCTCTGGCTGGCCTCAGGTGGGTGCCCCCGGGATGAAGCTTCCAGAGGAAGGAGCAGGCAGCAATTTTTGCTGTTCTGCAGCCTGTGCTGGTGATATTTAGGCAAAGAGGGTTGGGAATAGACCTCCAGCAAACTGCAGAGACTTGCAGAAGAGGGGCCTGACAACAAGAAAAACTAACAAACAGAAAGGAATAAAAACAACAACACCACCACCAATGAAAAGATGCCCTCCCAAAAACCCCATCCAAAGATCATCAGCCTAAAAGATCAAAGGTAGATAAATCCATTAAGATGAGGAAAAAAACAGCAGAGAAAGCTCAAAATTCCAAAAGCCAGAATGCCTCCTCTCTTCCAAATGATTGCAACACCTCTCCAGCAAGGGTTCAAAACTGGACAGAGAATGACATGGGTAAATTGACAGAAGTAGGCTTCAGAAGGTGAGTAATAACAAACTCCACTAAGCTAACGGAACATGTACTAACCCAAAGCAAATAAGCTAAAAACCTTGATAAAAGGTCATAGGAGCTGCTAACTAGAATAACAAGTTTAGAGAGGAACACAAATAACCTGATGGAGCTGAAAAACACAGACAAGAACTTCGTGAAGCATCAGTGGTCAAATTAATCAAGCGGAAGAAAGGATGTCAGAGTTTGAAGATCATCTTGTCCAAATAAGGCATGCAGACAGGGTTAGAGAAAAAATAATGAAAAGGAACAAACAAAATTTCCAAAAAATATGGGACTATGTAAAAAGATCAAAACTATCATTGATTGGAGTACCTGAAATAGAGGGAGAGAATGGAACCATGTTGGAAAACACTTCAAGATATTATCCAGGATAACCTCCCCAACCTAGCAAGACAGGCCAACATTCAAATTCAAGAAATACAGAGAACACCACCAAGATACTCCACAAGAAGATCAACCCTAAAACACACAATCATCAGATTCTCCAAGGTCAAAATGAAGGAAAAAATGTTAATGGCAGCCAGAGAGAAAGGTCAGGTCACCTACAAGGAAAGCCCATCAGGCTAATAGCCAATCTCTCAGCAGAAACCCTACAAGCCATAAGACATTGGGAGCCAATATTCAACATTCTTAAAGAAAATAATTTTCAACCCAGAGTTGCATATACAGTCAAACTAAGCTTCATAAGGAAAGGAGAAATAAAATCCTTTCCATTCAAGCAAATGCTGAGGGATTTTGTCACCACCAGGCCTGCCTTGCAAGAGCTCCTGAAGGAAGAACTAAATATGGAAAGGAAAAACCACTACCAGTCACTGCAAAAACACACCAAAATATAAAGACCAATGACACTATGAAGAAACTGCATCAACTAGTATGCAGAATAACAAGCTAACATCATGATGACAGGATTAAATTTACACATAACAATATTAACCTTAAATGTAAATGGGCTAAATGCCCCAATTAAAAGACACAGACTGGCAAATTGGATAAAGAGTCAAGACTCATTGGTGTGCTATATTGAGGAGACCCATCTCATGTGCAAAGACACACACTGGCTCAAAATAAAGGGATAGAGGAAAATTTACCAGTCAAATGGAAAGCAAAAAAAAAAACAAAAAACAAAAAACAAAAACAACAACAACAACAAAAAAAACAAAACAAAAAACGCAGGGGTTGCAATCCTAGTCTCTGATAAAACAGACTTTAAACCAACAAAGATCAAAAAAGACAAGGGCATTACATAATGGTAAAGGGATCAATGCAACAAGAAAAGCTAACTATCCTAAATATATGTGCACCCAATATAGGAGCATTCAGATTAAGAAAACAAGTTTTTAGAGACCTACAAAGAGACTTAGATGCCCACACAATAATAGTGGGAAACATTAACACCACAATGTCAGTATTAGATCAATGAGGCAGAAAATTAACAAAGATATTCAGGATTTGAACCCAGCTCTGGACCAAGTGGACCTAATAGACATCTACAGAACTCCCCACCCCAAATCAACAGAACATACAAATTCTTCTCAGTACCACACAGCATTTATTCTAAAATTGACCACATAATTGGAAGTAAAACACTCCTCAGCAAATGCAAAAGAACTGAAATCACAACAGTCTCTCAGACCATAGTGCAATCAAATTAGAACTCAGGATTATGAAACTCACTCAAAACCATATAACTACATGGAACTTGAACAACCTGCTCCTCAGTGACTTCTGGGCAAAAAACGAAATTTAGGCAGAAATAAATAAGTTCTTTGAAACCAATGAGAACAAAGAGACAATGTACCAGAATCTCTGGGGCACAGCTAAAGCAGTGTTAAGAGGGAAATTTATAGCACTAAATGCCCACATCAGAAAGTTGGAAAGATCTCAGATCAACACCCTAACATCATAATTAAAAGAACTAGGGAAGCAAGAGCAAACAAATCTGAAAGGTAGCAGAAGACAAGAAATAACTAAGGACAGAGTAGAACTGAAGGAGATAGAGACACAAAAAATGCTTCAAAAAAGCAATGAATTCAGAAGCTGTGTTTTTGAAAAAATTGACAAAATAGATAGACTGCTAGCTAGACTAATAAAGAAGAAAATGGAGAGGAATCAAATAGATGCAATAAAAAATGATAAAGGAGATATCACCACTGACCCCACAGAAATACAAACTACCATCAGAGAATACTATAAACAGCTCTATGCAAATAAACTAGAACATCTAGAAGAAATGGATAAATTCCTGGACACATACACCCTCCAAATACTAAACCAGGAAGAAGTTGAATTCCTGAATAGACCAATATCAAGTTCTGAATTTAAGGTGGTAATAAATAACCTACCAATCAAAAAAAGCCCAGGACCAGATGGATTCACAGTGGAATTTTACTAGATATACAACGAGGAGCTGGTACCATTCCTTCTTAAACTATTCCAAACAATTGAAAAGAAGGGTCTCCTCCTTAACTCATTTTATGAGGCCAGTATCATCTTGATACCCAACCTTGGCAGTGACACAACCAAAAAGGAAAATTTCAGGCTAATATCCCTGATGAACACTGATGTGAAAATCCTCAATAAAATACTGGCAAGCCAAATCCAGCAACACATCAAAAAGCTTATCCACCATGATCAAGCCTGCTTCATCCTTGATATGCAAGGCTGGTTCAACATATGCAAATCAATAAATGCAATCCATCACATAAACAGAACCAAGGACAAAAACCACACGATTATTGCAATAGATCCAGATAAGGCCTTCGATAAAATTCAGCATCCCTTCATGTTAAAAACTCTCAATAAACTAGGTGTTGATGAAACATCTAAAAATAATAAGAGCTATTTATGACAAACTCATAGCCAATATCATGCTGAATGGGCAAAAGCTGGAAGTGTTCCCTTTGAAAACTAGCACAAGACAAGGATGCCCTCCCTGACCACTCCTATTCAACATAGTATTGGAAGTTCTGGGTAGGACAATTAGGCAAGAGAAATAAATAAAGGGTATTCAGTTAGGAAAAGAGTAAGTCAAATTGCCCCTGTTTGCAGATGACATGATTATATATTTAGAAAATCCCATCATCTCAGCCCAAAAACTCCTTTAGTTGATAAGCAACTTCAGAAAATTCTCAAGATACAAAATCAATCTGCAAAAATCACAAGCATTCTTATAGACCAACTGTAGACAAGCAGAGAGCCAAATCATGAATTAACTCCCATTCACAATTGCTTCAAAGAGAATAAAATACCTAGGAATCCAACTTACAAGGGA
>NW_012118487.1:27549405-27566302 GCF_000951035.1 Colobus angolensis palliatus | reverse complement strand
CTCATGGATAGGAAAAATCAATATCATGAAAATGGCCATATTGCCCAAAGTAATTTACAGATTCAATGCTATTACCATCAAACTACCATTGACATTCTTCACAGGATTAGAAAAAACTATTTTAAATTTCATATGGAAACAAAAATATTCTGTATAGCCAAGACAATACTAAGCAAAAAGAACAAAGCTGGAGTCATCATGCTACCTGACTTCAAAGTATACTACAAACCTACAGTAACAAAAACAGCATGGTACTGGCACCAAAGAAGATACTGATTTTCATAGGTTGATTGAATATCCTTCAACTTTGCTGAATTTAAAACAATTAGTTCTAACAGCTTTTTGCTGGACTTTTAAGGGTTTTTCACGTATTTTATCAGGTCATCTACAAACAGAGATAATTTTAATTTTTCCTTTCTGATATGAATGTCTTATTTTTTTCTCTTGTCTAATTCCTCTCTCTGAAGCTTAATGTACTATGTTGAACAAAAGTGTGAGAGTGGGCATCTTTTATTGTACCATATTGTAAAATAAAAGCTCCCATAATAATCCCATTGATTTTTGTGTTAGCTGTGAGCTTTTCACATATGACCTTTACTGTGGATGAGATAAGTTCCTTCTATACCTCTTTTGTTTAGAGTTTTTATGTGAATGAGTGTTAAATTTTTGTCAAGTGTTTTTTTGAATATATCGTGATGATTTTATACTTTTTATCTTTCATTCTGTTATTGTGGTATATCACATTGTTTGATTTGCATATATTGAACTATTCCTGCATCCCAAAGATAAATCCCACGTGGTCATGTTGTGTAATCCTCTTAATATGATGTTTAATGTGCTCCAGGTTTGGGGGATGGGCACTCAAGGGGGTTACCAAGGGTGAGGCTTTTGGGGTACCTTAGCAGCTAGGCTATAAGGGTCCTCCTGCTGTTCTTTTCCCCTGGGGACTGAGAAGTCACAGCTATGAAGATTCCTTTTTGTCCTGAGTTGTGACATCCTGGTGGATGAGGTGATGCAGGTAATGCTTCTTATGTTTTTTGTGTGGCTACCTTCAGTTGTTATGCTCCACAGGGTTGCTGTAGTTTCTTAATTGTACTCTAGAGCTCCCCTAGAGCTGTTTTTGACCTTGAGTAGTTGTTACACATTGATTTTGACCTTGAGTAGTTGTTACACATTGATTTTGTGGAGATACTAGGGGTGATTTGATCATGTCACTTTGGTTCAGATACTTGTGATGGAGTGGCAGGGGAAAAGGCATCTGTGAAGACGCAATATTCATGCTAAACTCTGAAGAGTGAGGCAGGTCTGGTGAGAGTCAAGATAAGCAAAGGGATAAAAGCCCTTAGTGAGATTTTCAACTCAGGACACTGAGTTGAAAATGAGCCCTTATAAAGGTAATAAAGGTAAGTAAAATTTTGTAGTTCTGCATAGTAATGGATTCCATGTTTTAAAATTATTTTACATCATGTGAGAGTTGCATTAAAAAAACTTTAACAATAGGTCAGCATTGAACTTTTTCAAAAAATATTTTGTAGGTGACTCTCCTTTCTTTCTTTACTAAATCATGTGATTTGTTATATTAGAATTTTCTATGAAAGAAGTCTCCCCAACTTTTTCAAAGTCATTGAAAAGAGTAACTAAAAACTTTTGAGAAAAATGTATTTTGTAGCACCTTCTTTGAAAAATGTTAAAATATTGCTAATTGTTTAGTATTGCTAATTGTTAGTATATTGCTAATTGTTAGTTTTAATATTTTGAGGTTGAAGTGAGTGCTTTGATCAAGTTTTTCTTTGTGGTTAATTCCAATTATTCTACATATTGAGTAGAAATACAGCAAGATGGCTCATGTTATCAATGAGTTTATATTTGAGAGATCCTAAATGATTGGTAGGATTTGGAAGATTGCAGCATATAAAAAGTGCTAAAAATATCAGAAAGTTTTACCTTTTTATATAACAATTTTAACTTCAATGTGCAATAATAGTAATTAATAACTTTCAATTTTTAATCTTTACCATGTGCCAGCAATATACTAAATACATCAAATATGTAACATTACTTAATCCTGATAATAATCTTTTAAACCAGGTATTGTTACCTCCATTTTGCATATTTGCAAACAGGCAGGGATGTTAAGTAGCTCACCTGAAGTTACAAATAGTAAAAGGAAGAGCTAGAATTCAGAGCCCTGTTTGACTGCAGAGTTTGAGGTCCTAAGTGTTGTTGTCCATCCCCTTTGCGTGTGTATAGTATTAAGAGAACAATGACCCAAATCAGGATATACATGACCAAAACATGAGTACATGTTACATTTGGGAGCACAGAACTGTATTTCTTGCTGAAAAATATTTTATTTAAATTGAATGAGATTTGAAACATTGTATGGTAAGAGAATACTGCAGAGGAACTGGTATCAGATCTTATTTTGGCTGATTATATAATAATCATACCACTCATCTTATATAACTGTGTATTCCAATAAAAATAATTTAATTAAATGGTAGAAGAAACAACATGTTTTTAAATTCTGAATCATATTCTTATTTGATTGTTAAAATAAAGAATATACTTTTTGCTTGCCTAGAACGTGACTCCAATGTAAATGCAACAAAACATAAATTAGTGTGAATTACGGTTTTTTACTGAGCATAAAGTTTAGACTGTAACGTCTGATGTCACTTACCTGGTGTATTAATTTTAGAAGAGAGTCACTAATGACTTGAGACTCCAGAATGTATTCACCACTGCACCAGGGCAAAGAGAAGTACAACTAACATCAGCAGAAGTGTCAGGGATATTAATGTGGCTTTTTTAAACCTCTATAGTTGCTGACCTAGTTTTAATTGATGGTCGATGATGTTAAGAAGACAGGATTTGTGGCCTAGATAGTAGAAAATATTCTCTACAAAACTGTGAAGACAGAATCACTTACATCCAATGTTTCATTTTTGACTTGCTGTGTAAGATAATAAAAAATATGAGTAAAGTGTAATGAAAAGCAATTTTGTATTGACCTTGTGTAGAGTTCAGCACAGCAATATGTAGTAGGTACTACATATTTTTTTGGATGACTGCTTTTGTATGGAAATGCTTTTTCATATCTTTGTATATGCCTAAGATCTTCTCAGCTTTAGAAATCAGCCTAAACATTACTTAAGAAAGGCATTTGTCTGCCCTCTTATCTAAAGTCAGTAAGTCAATTCCTGTAATTCTCTCAAATGACACCATGTTGTTAGTCACCTAGTATTTCTCAAGTATTTGTGTTTTACCTTTTTATTCACTTGTTTCTTGTATTTTCCACTAGAATATCAGTTTTATTGCTAGTGTATAGGCATGCAATACATTTTTGCCAAATAAGTGCTATTGGATAATTGTTTACTTGCAATATATATAGGCCACATGTGCCCTCAGACCCTCAGTGTCTCATGAATGAGGACAAACAAACTCTCTAATGTGAAGTCACAATTTTAAAGGGAGATTTTTCATTTGTTGTCTCTGATATAAATCTGGCATTTATAGATGGTTCTAGAAGATGCTAATATATGCTTCTTAATCACCCGAACAGTGAGTCATGTAAGCACAGTCGCCATGGGACTTTCTGTTTCCTAACAAAAGTTTGATTGATTGATTTTATTAAAGCATTCACTCATGTTTCCGCTGTATTAACTGTCTCAATAAACACATTTAAAACTGATGTTCCAAGAATGTATCTTACAATATTAATAAATACTAAGAATCCTAGAGGAAACTAAAATTCCCAGTAAAATCCACAGAGGACAAGAAAGAGTTCCACTTGGTTGAGATACTCCATAATCATTGTTAGTGTAGCATAAAACTACCAAACTTCAGTAATCTTAATTAAAACTATTTTCTCAATATTAATCCTCAGGGTACATAGGTGAAATGAATTTTATCTGTGACTCTTATCTTTATGATCTTTGATACACAAATATGTGGATAAAACATTTTACATTTTTTTTGGAAGAGTGATTTTTTGGAAAAGTGATTTGTTTTGCCACGTTTGTCTTAAAAAGAGTTGATTTACTTTGTTGCTCTTTACTGGAAAGAGCATTTTGTTACAGAATATTTGTAGTAGGAAAATGTGATGAATGCAACCGTTGGCTTGTGCGGGCTTCTTCTCAATTATTTGGTGAAGTATTTCCTTTTCCAACCTTCCTGCAAAGTTGTTGAGAAAGCTTCTCTAAGTCCTTTTCTCTACTTTCGTATTTTCTTAAAAAGATTGCCAAGTATTTGAAGAGTGATCTATGTATCCAAGCTTAATTGCATTTACTGTTTTTAAATGCCAGGGCAGCCAAACCATTTACCAGCATTCTCCGATGTGATAGTAATACTAGTGCCATTGAAATTGCAGAATGAAAAAGAATGCTAAGTGAAGTGGCCTTACTATGCTATTATTACTTTGACTCAAAATGTTCTTAAATCAAATGTAATTTGTCCAAGCATCTTTTAATTATTTGAAAGGATTTATTTGAAAGTGAGTAGTTGAAGAAGTGCTTTTAGACATAGAAAAAATATAGTGCAGAAACCCAAAAGATTAATACTTTTCAACCTTTGGTAGAATTAATGGAATCTTCCAATTTTGAAATACTGTCTTTAACTATTAGACCACTAGGAAAGTGAAATGTTACATTGTTGTACTTAAAAACATACTGGATAGAACTGAAATAACAAGGTTGTCAATTTATTATAGGTTCAAGTGAAGACATATATGATTTTCGTTACATAGTTCAAAATGGAAAATGTAAAGTTTTAAAAGTATAGTAATTCTAATGACTCTAAAAAGATTTATCAGCTTTTAAACAGTGTTTAATTATTTTTTAATTGACTAGAACTGTAGCTCTTTTGTGTTCAATATAGTTAGTTATAAGCATTGTCTGAGGGACATACATTGAAATTATGCTGCAAAAAATCTAGATTATTTAGGCAAAACCTCATTCAGGAATATAAATGAATTTTCTCTTCATTTGGGAACATAGGATGGCACTGTTGCAAAATATCCAATTTTCATCTTCTGATATCTTACAACACAATAGGCATTTAAAAAATCCAAAATACGGGCTTAAAAAATACATTAGCTTTGATTGTCTAGATTGTTAATAAATATGAATCTAGAGAACACATTTGTGATTACTTTTTATCTGATTAGACAATTATGAGAAAATAAACTGAAAGGCTCCAAGGAGGGAAGTGATAATAAATATCTTGAAGTGAATTTATATAGAATGGTAGTCTGCAGACAATTTTAAATCATTGGTCAATTCTTGTGCCTTCATTTTCTTTGCTTGTAAACAGAATCTAATACATTTCCTTGAATGCCAGTGTGGCTATAGGGAAGACTGACAGAGAAACTTTAATGTTTCTTGAAACTTAAAATGTACATCAGTGGTTATCAACTTGAATTCAGTGCATTTATGAACATTATGAACTCATTTGCCAAATAGTCTGATAAGAGTAAGAAGTTTTTCTGGGGAAAGAACGGATATTGTTATCAGATCCAAAAATGGCACCCATGATTCTCCAAAAATAGTTGAGAAACCCTGGGAGCTATGAATAAACAATTTTAAAAACGGGAAAAGGACACATTTGTTTCATGAATTTAAAAACACCTTGTGTTTACATTCTTACATTCTTAAAGTTTCTTTGTTCAAAGAATCACGGAGAATCATGAATCTGGTAGACATCAAGAAAAATTTTCAATAAAATATTCCCAAAATTGAATTATAGATTTTTCTTCAACCTCTGGAAATTAAAGTTAATCATCTATCTTTGTAAACTCCTCCAGTACTCTTGGAATCTCAGAATTTTCCTTTCCAGTGATAGGCATACAGAATTTATCATTTATTTTGAATAAAATTTAGCTCACATTTTCTGTGGCAGAGACTCATTTTTTTCTACTGGTAAAGAGTCATTTATTCCCTGTAGAAAGTAAATTTATGTATTTTACCATTTTTTATAACAGTTTCAACTTACCGTTAATGATCCATATTGCACTCCTTTGGCATTTGTTAAAGTATGAGATACTCTGGCTACTAGGTTCATTTATTGAAAAGTAGTTTCTGTACACTCACTGCCAATTTTTTTAAAAAAACAAATTTATTTTTAACTTTTTAATAAAATAACTTCAAATAATTAATAATAATATATTAATAAATATGTATTTTAAATATTTATTTGAAGGATTCACAAAAATATACATTCACATTTCATATTCTAGAACTAAAATTATTCAAAAGCATTTATGGTATTTTTGTCTTAACTGGTCTCATCCTTACCTTTTTTGCTGACAGGATCCATTTTGTCTCATGCTTTACGAATCCTTTTGCTTAGCCAACTACCATCATTTGCCTCCTTTTATAGTTCTGCTTAGTTCTGCCTTGTAGCTATCCTGAATTTATTATATCTCTAAGTTCCTTCTTTGCTAATTGCAGCACGTCTAAATTTATCATAATTAAATTCCTCAAAATCCATCTCTCTTCCATCATTTTAAATATAATGACCCATTATTCTATCAATTTTTATCCATTATGTTGTCCCAGACCCTTTGTACATAGAATGACTACATTTACAATGGCGTAGTCACATCAGGCTGGTAATATTTGCTAGTTAAAATACATTACATTAAATTATCAGACAATGTGGGTAGAGTCTTATTTGGGCACGTTGGGATCTGGACTTGAGATCTAGACTTGATGGTAACAACATATTTAATTTTAAAAGGTAAATGATAAACTATTTATTGTATTTCCTTTCAAAGAGGAATAATCATCTTACAAAATGATGTTTTTAATATAGGATAGAACTTCTATGGAAAGTAAATTGAGTATTATTAACAGGTTGTTTAAACAAAAATTTTTCATAATGGTCAGTCACATGTATACCAACATAGCTGTAGAATCTATAATTTTATTTTAGCACACATAGAATAATGTATTTTTAAAATTCTTTCCTCCCTAATTTTCTACTTTGTATAGCACTGCAATAGAGATACAGTACTGGAAATAGCCAGTTCTCCTTATTGTAGACCTGTCATTAAAGAGTATAACTTCGTAATCCCAGCACTTTGGGAGGCTGAGGCAGGTGGATCACGAAGTCAAGAGATTGAGACCATCCTGGCTAACATGGTGAAACCCCGTCTCTACCAAAAACATACGCAAAAAATTGGCCGGGCGTGGTGGCGGGCGCCTGTAGTCCCAGCTACTCTGGAGGCTGAGGCAGGAGAATGGCATGAACCCGGGAGGCGGAGCTTGCAGGAGCTGAGATTGGGCTACTGCACTCCAGTCTGGGCGACAGAGGGAGACTCCATCTCAAAAAAAAAAAAAAAAAAAAAGTATAACTTTCTTTGGAAGGCTGTCATTGAAAACTTGGCTAAGGACATATGCTGAAAAATATGTAGCTACCACAGTCACCAAATAAATAGATTATAATGAGTAGCACTAACATGAAGGAGTTTTATTAATTTGCAAGAGGTTTATTTGCATTTTGTAATAGTCATGCAAATAAAGTATTTTTTGTTTAGTTTAAAATAAAATGTCGAGGGACATATGCAAACAACAACAAAAAAGAAAATTCATGAAATGGAATCATTACTCAAAATATCAAAGATGGTCATGAGAGCCATAAAATTCCTTTTATAGAAAGTGGGTTTTTCATTATCTCTGGCTTCACTGATCACTATACAGGTGAGGTTATTGCTTTTTCAGTTTTATTAATAAACCTATTAGTACATAAATAGCCTTCTAGCCCTTCCTAAACAAATGGAAAATGAAATAGTTTCATTATCCCCAGGGTTTCATGCATACCTGATAATGGAACTATCCGTGAAGAAATGGCTCTGTATACAGGAAAAAATTTATCTCGAAGACTTTTCAAATTAAATTCTATTTTTTGTATTCTTTAGATTTTATAACCAGAAATGAAATATTATTTGAAGCCTGTTCTACTTTATGAAAAAAATCTTTAAAAATATTATAATTTCAAAGAAGGATATAGCATGAGTCTTGTCAAATTGAAAAATAAAAAAGAAAGAAATATAAGCATAAGCATTTTCATGTCAAAGAAGGGAATTTTATTATTATATAGTGATATTTCATGATAGTGAAATGTTTTAATTTTCATAAGCCCTTCAAAGTAAGAAAATAGGATAACACCAACTGTATGCGAGGCCCAGTGACATGCACTGGGAAGTGGAAATAATGCATATCCCAATCACTCCTTCATTCATGCCCTGATGAGGCTAACTCTTCCCCACCAAGAAGGGGTGCCTGCCACTTGCCCAAAAGCCCCAAAGAAATTCATTCAGCCTTGTATACAGAAGACAATTCTGTATCACAAATTGGTTCTTTGCATTTGTAGGGGTGCAACCTTGACCCTTACACATTCATTGATGCTGTGCCAAATTACTTTGGTTTACATCACTAGTCAGAAAGCTATCAAAGATGACTTCCAAAGCAGTAATTCTTATCTTTCTGCTTTGTGTCCCATAACTCATTAAAATAGCAGGCTAGAGATAAATGAATATCCAATTGTAATACTGACTTGCAGAAGATTCAAATAACTGCAAGGTAGCAGGCAAGTGACAAAGCAGGGTAGTGAAAAAGCAGGGCCTAAAAGAAGTGGGTTGGTAGCTGATCTGCCATGAGTAAAAGTTGACCATTAGTTGGTTAAATAACAATATATAATGGAATTAGAAAACAGAACCATGGCTAGAAAGTATTATGTATCTCTCTGCATTCAGATGAGGTGCTCTGCATCAAGCTAATTCTTTTTTATGTGCATTGGCTGTTTTTCTTTTTTTTTTAAAGTACAGTTTTTTCTAAACTCCTTAAATAATGACAGTTTTGCAAAGTACTGAATATGATATAGACAGTTTAAAATGATTAGAGACAAACTAATTTTGTGAATTCTTTGAAAGCAGTAGATAATCCTCATTTCTGCAACGTCAATGTTGATTTCAGTGCTTGACAGACAAAGGGTACTAAAACTTATGTTTACTGAAGGAATTAATGTATTAATAGAACTTAATAAAACCTAGTGTGTATGTGTGTGTGTGTGTATGTATATATATATATATAGAAAGAGAGAGAGAGAGAGAGAGAGAGTGGGTAAAATTCGTCATTAAAATACAATTCAATTCCAACATACTTATTGAGGAATCTTCATATTTAGAATATTATATTTCTCTATGTATGTGATGTAAATCCAATCAAATGCCTGAAACAGTCATTTAAGATTTTTGTACACTGCTTGAAAAACTAAAACCTAAGTTTCTTAGATCCTAAGTTACTTAAGATCTCATTCAATCTATAATATGGAAATGGGAAGATGAAGAGTTAGAAGTAAAACACACCCAATGTGGCTTACCTAAGCATTCAGATGGATTTTGACAAACATATGTTTAAGGTTGTTTTTTTTTTTTTAAATAGTGTCAGAAATCACATAAATACAATGTGTCCTGGGAAGAAATCACATAAATACAATTCTGTCTATGTAATTTCTACAAAGCTGTAGGGAAGATGTCAAAGTTTTCCCTTAGAAAACTTAGGAACTGTACTTCCCAAGGTGAAGTACTGAATTATTTAAAAATTATTCAAGAACAATGATAAGCATTTTATAAAAGTTAATGAAAAATTGGGATAATAAAAATGAACATACATGTCCATGAAAATTCATAAACCTTAAAAATAATTGCCTTTGGAAGTACATAGTTATAAAAAAGCACATATATAACTTGATAAGAAAAAATAATACATTTTCAGCACATGAAAGTTCAATTTTCATTGAAAATATTCTGAATACATTCTATTCACTTTCTGGGGTATGAGTCTTTGGGATCTTTATTTATATTGGCATATATATTTACTTCAGCATCACAACAGGTTAGGCTCTTGGTTCTATTGACTACTTAGAACTACAGCATTGCATTTTTTTGTAATTTCCACATTTTATCAAGGAGAGTGTTGAGTAAGTTCTAGGTTTTCTGAGACCTATGCTAGCCTTGTAGGAAGTACACA
Source organism: Colobus angolensis palliatus (assembly GCF_000951035.1). Lineage (NCBI taxonomy): Eukaryota > Metazoa > Chordata > Mammalia > Primates > Cercopithecidae > Colobus > Colobus angolensis. The sequence continues at coordinate 27,556,271 of NW_012118487.1, read as the reverse complement.
GTTGGTTATATTTGAAGAAACATATTCTATTTTATTTCTAAATGTAAACTCTTAGTATTAAATGTCAATGTTTTCTTAATTCGTTTTAGAATGCTTTCTTACCCATTTCCCAGTTTCTACAATTTCCTGAAAGGTACTGCCTATTGAATTTAGGAAGAACATAATTCATTGAAATGGTAATTTACCAAATGTTCAGTTATTCTATTTACTTATCAATATTCCTTTTAGGATGGCCCTAGAGATGCAGTGTCTAATTTTCTAGTCCTAAGGGACAGCAGGCAATTTATGCATAATAACTATCTGTTACATTTTCCTAACACATTCACTTTGTTTATAAATAATAATTGTGTTTTAGATGTGAGAATGTTTGCCAGGAGATTAACAATTTGTAAAAACCCTGACATGGCTGATATAAAATAATATAATTCAATTTTGAAAGCTATAATTTTAGGTGATACTGTTTACACCACTCTTCTCAGTGAAGGTAGGATAAAGCAGCCTTCCTGTCAGGGATGATTGGATAATGTGATACATTACCTGATTACAAAATGATTCTGGGAAAACAACCCATTTCTCTATATTAATCTGACTTGTTTAGTGTCCTCCCTCTCTCTGCATTCAGATGAGGTGCTCTACATCAACCTAATTCTTTTTTATGTGCATTGGCTGTTTTTCTATTTTTTTTAAGCACGGTTTTCTCTAAACTGCTTAAATAATGAAGTTTTGCAAAGTTCTGAATAGTTTTTCAACTCTCTTGAATTTTAATTTGGTGCATTTTCCTTCATGGCAGTATCTGTGGATTGTAACAATAAATTGAAAAACATGCAACTTGGTTGGTATCAATAATGTGTAAAAATAGTTTAATATAGTTAATATCACTTTTCATTTATGTGACACTCTCGTTATGTAGTTTCAAAATATTGTATGGTTATTTTGTAATTATTATTTTGGAAAAGGAAATTAGAGAGACACATGAAATAAACAATTCAATTTTATACAAGTGAATAAATTCCTAATATTAAACAAATGTCTTTCTGAGATTTCTAAAGGTTTTATTGACTGAAAAAGGTAGAAATCATTTGTCCATTGTTGAATACTAGAACTTTCATATATTGTGCTAAAAATGTCCCAATCTGTAGGGATCCATATGTTATGTTTTACAAGATATGAAAGATTGTCCTTTAATCCATTGTATAAGTCAAACCCACTGAACACTATTCACCCTGCATTCAGCACCCTGTAATATATGCTTGCCAGTAGAATGCCAAATAAGAACTGTGATGTTCATTTTCCCTTATAGATTTTTGTTATCCTTTTAGTCATGATCCCAGCTGTTTGTTCTAAGGTTTGCTTAAGTCAGTGAAAATCTGAATAGACTTCATTCACACCATACAACATAGACATTTTTTTCTCAAAGGAAACTTTAATGACCATTTTATTTAAGTGTCTCTGTTCATGAATGTGGAAACTGAGGCCTAAAGAGATTGAGGGACTGTATTAGTCCGTTTTCACCCTGCTGATAAAGACACACCTGAACTGTCAACAAAAAATGTTTAATTGGACTTATAGTTCCACATGGCTGGGGAGACCTCAGAATCACGCGGGTGGGCCAAAGGCTCTTCTTACAAGAGAAGATGAAGATGCAGCAGAAGTGGAAACCCCCGATAAACCCATCAGATCTTGTGAGACTTATTCACTATCAGGAGAATAGCAAGGGAAGGATAGGCCCCATGATTCAACTACCTCCCCCTGGGTCCCTCCCAGAACACGTGGGAATTCTTGGGGATAAAATTCAAGTTGAGACACATCCAAATCATATCAGAGACTTTTGCTAAATCAAAGGGAATTAATGGAAAGATTGTAAATTCAAAGAACAGATCTTATGTTCTCTTTCTAGAATAAAACTGTCTTAATTCTTTTTATAACATGGCTATTTAATTAAACCTCGACCACTTACATCATACTACAAAAGAGCATTTTTTATTTGTTTTCAGCCAGAGATGGCATAGACTATGCCTTTGTTTGTTTGTTATTTGATTGCCAAAATTGCGTGTTTTTTTTCTTCCTTCTACATGGGAATTTAATTCAGTAGCTTGGTTTTCTAGCCTGCTATATTTTTTAAGCTCTACATCTTTGGACACTCTTCTATGGCTTCTTTACCTTGGCGTCTATCTTGGTTTTTGCTTGTCTGTTTCTTTTTCTCTCAAGTTCCTCTACGTGCAGGTCAGAATAGGTCTGAATACGTTGGTTAGTTTTCTGGAACAACTTACCATACAACCTAAGCCTACTCACGTGGGATCAAACACAAACAAGGAACCTCACACCTGTAACACTTGCTTCATTGAGTAGGCATAGGGGATTGCATGAAGAGGGTGCTATAGTCTGCTGCCTGTGGCTCTCTTCTGGAAATTCCTCTGTTTCTGGATGATTCATATCTCACTTTAACGGTCTGGATTTCCTATAAATGTCATCTCTAGACACCTATTTCTTTGCTAGAATCTCCAATGAGTTATAAGAAGAACAAATGCTTATACAACATTTATTATGTGTTAGGCAATTTTTGAGGCTGCTTACATGAAGTAGTTTAAGCATCTGATTTAATATTTTTAGAAATATTTTTAGACCCAAAGGCATAGGGTCTACCACTAGGTTATTCCTGTCTGTCTAATAGACATGATGACCAAGATTTCCTATTTTTCCAGCCTGTAAATGAGATGCTTTGAACATACATAGACATTAAATTATGGTGGGATCTTTGTTGTAGCACAATCTAGGTGGTAACAGATGTTTGCTCCACAATTACAGCCTTTGTTTTCTCCATTGCAGCCACACACCAATCTCTAATTATGATCATGTATTTTAATATATTAATCAAGATTTAAAAGTATTTCTTTATCAACCCTTCATATTAAAATTATAGATCCCATCTGTTTATTTTTTCTTTTCAGTATTTACTGTTATATCAACAGCCAGATAAAATTAAAGGATCTGTGGCTACCCAAGTGGCTTTTCAGAATATTCTATGCATAACAGGGGATTCCCATTGACCACAAGGCCCATTTCTGCATCTTATATACTGGGAAGGTCACAGAAGAGAAAAGTGGGCTTAGCAATAAATGGGCCCATTCAGATCAGGGAAATACCAAATTTCATATAGTTGGACTGCTCTGAGAAGAGAAGGAGGTATGGGCTTAAGTAGGATAACAGATATCCATGTGATCCTTGATGTGTCTGTGTGCATAATTACATATTATCCCTGAAAATATGCCACAATACACACAAATGCACACAAATCCACCAAATCTTATCCCAAAAGCCTGTGATCAGAAATATGCGCATTTCTGAGGCGAAGATCTCTCCAAGGACATCTTTGTTGTGTTTTTATTTAGCATAAACAATCCAAGATGACTAGGGAAGGTCTTCTTTTATCTTTTTTATAGTTAGGCTTTTTTGTTACTTAACTTTCATCACTCTTCATTGGATAAATTTTCAGCATTCATTTTCAAACCTGGTAGTCACTTCTAGTAATCGCCCTGAGAATTTGTTTACCACACAGCAATGTAACATGTTTAGATTTTTATTTTAACATTTGCCCATTACAATATGAAAAGCCAGTACGCATTGTTTGTAAAACAGTTGCTAAAATTAAAACAAGCTTATGAATAAAAGAAAAATCAACAGTTATATGACCGTCTAGATCTACAAATATTCCTGTTTTCAAAAATTGTCTGGCAGAATTGGGCTTATATATGAAAAAGTGTATTTTTCTTTCCAGTTAAAGCACATCCCATGTTGTTATTTTGTTTCTAAATGTATGATTTTAGAAACCTCAAAAGACTGAAAATCCAAGCCACAATCTGGAGAAAATGGCCAAAGGTTCCATTGTGAGAAGAATTTGGTGAACTGATACCTTTGTGTTGCTACAGGGACCCTTGCAGGGGACTTGATGAGTTTTGTGACAGAGAACTGGCTCAGGCCTAGAAATTGGGCAAGGGATAAAAGTTTTCCATTGCAGTGACTGACATCAGCATTCAGCTTTTAATCCTCCTTGGTTGTATAAATCAAGTATTCTCTGTTTCATCCTTAGGAATTCTGTGGTCTGTTTTCCACTGCCGCAGGTACTTAGGGGTCGAGGACGCTTTGTTATCCCTTCAATCTTGCTTCCCATTTAAATAATTATTAAAAAAAAAAACTATTGATGCAGGTTAATTACCACCATCTGGCCTCTCATATTCCGTAGTCCTTTCATCCCGTTAGTAGTAGGGAGCCTCATTTCAAGGCATCATCTCTTATTATCAATCCTGGATTTCAAAGGAAAACCACCAGGAAACTTCTTATCATAGGATTTCTCACTAGTGATTTTCTTATAGTTATAGCAAGGGGATTTTTTTTTTTTTTTCTCAGCCCTCTTGGGGAACATAGTGAGCTAATATTCTTTGGCTTCCTCTGATAAATCCTTTCTGAAATGACCAAACCTATCAGCCTAACAATCCCTTCCACAATTCTGAAGGCAATTTTGGCATTTCTACAGCATTCAGTATAAGCTATTGTCATCATTAAGTGAAGGCAATTTTGTCATTTCTATAGCTACTGTCATTATTAAGTTTCAAGGAGCCATCTCAGCAAGAGGTCAGAGTAAGCCCTTTGTCAGGATATTGTATTATGAATCCTAGGAGGGTGTCATAATACCAATAAAATCTTCCCTATCCAATCATTTAATTCTATATCTCAATACTGGAGTTGACCACCCTCCTCTACTCCCAAACATATTCTCCAAATTGCTAAAAGAACAAGTTTTATGTATGTTGTTTCTATTGTCCAGGATCTGCAGTTATTTTTGGTAAATAAGCCAGTTCCTTCTACAACAAGGACCATATTTCCCTGCATGGTCCATGCTGAGTCTTGACCCTAATTACTGGTGAAGAGGAAATTGAGATAGGCAAGGACAGATCGTGAGGACGGTAAGCATCATCATATGAGGCATGCAACTCAGGTGAAGCCTCTTTTTATTCTCCAGCTAAAGGGAGTTTTCTTCCAGCTGTTTTTTTTTTTTTTTTTTAAGGTTCTCAAGATCATTAGCTCATATGCTCCCTCCTTCAAGTCTCAGTTTCGCATTTCTTCCATATGTGAGACCTAATGTTAGCATGGAAGACGCGTTAGTCTTTTCATTCATTCTCTCTTGCAACTTGGTTATACTTATGCTAAAATACTGTGCCTGAATTTCTTCCCAGTAGATGATGTATTTAAATGCTGCTATGTAGGACACCTGGCTTTCACAACATTACGTGAGTTGATAATTATGATCTGAGCCTTTCATTTTTCTTCAAAACCGCTAAGCCATCTCCACAATCTTTATAATTACCTTTTGCCATTATATCTTTCCAGTGCTAGAGGTACTTCACAAGCCAGCGCTCCCCATTTCACCTGCATCTCATTTAATTTGCTAAGGATGAGAGTTTTGGTAATTATGATGCTATATCATGACATAGGTTCTTGCCATCCCACTTATCATCAGCAATGGGGTGCTTGCTGCCATCTGACTAGTAACTAATCTAATTTCAGGATCCCATCTGGAGTGTCTGCTTTCAAGGATTACTTTTGAATTATACTAAATTGGGTTCATACAAAGTGGAACCGCAGCAAAGGCCTTAAGCACAGGTGGTTCATTTGGAAAATGATGCCAAGAAGCACAAATGAGGGATCTTGGAAATATCAAGGAGTGGGTAACACTAATAAAGAATGTGCAGAAGAATGAATTACTGTTCTGGGATCCTGTCTACCCAACTGGGACGTTCTGAGAAATGTGTTTTGGGAGTCTGTGGCATTAATTTACCTACTGCCACCTCTGAGGGTTGTTCTTGAAAGAATTAATTCCACACAATTCTGGGTTATCCATAAAAGGGCCAACAAAGCCCCTACTGTTGGGGAAGAAAGCCCTCAGGCCCAGAAGAAGAAAGACATGCACTTCCGGTGCAAACCTGTAAATATGCAAGAAACTGTGGATCACAGGAACAAATCAACTCAGACAAAGACTGAGGATGTGGAAATAGTTGAAGATTATCTACAACTATCAACTTATGTCCAAGTTTGTTTCTTTATAATTCTCATCTCTTTAATGCCTCCATCCTTGGCAGTGTTATAATTTTATCTATAAATATGTAGAAACATATCTTTAAAAGGGAGAAATTATTTAAAAATACAACCATGAAAATATCACTATACCTTAAAAAGGAGTAATTGTTCCATATCATTCATTTATATTAAATATGTCAATTGTTACACTTTTTAGTTTGAATAAAAATCTAAAGATGCTCTACATATTTAAATAAATTTTAAGTCATCCCATCTGTAGTCTCTCTCTTTCTCTTCCTCTCTCCTTCATTAAAAAATAGTTATGATCATGTTTCTGCATTTAGCTGTCTTTATTTCCATTATGCTAACATGTTTCTCTCTGACTTGTATTTTCTGCAGAGTACCAGTTAGATCTAAAGTCTTGCTGCTATGTTAGCAGGTTACCTAGATTCATGTTTTCTTTCCAAATGTTTGAAAAAAAATGTTGATTTTATAGTTCTATTACTATTTATGCACTGGAATACTTCTATAAAGAAATATATTCCCCTGTCAACTGTAAAATTACTCTAAATGAAGTATAAGGTTCACATAGGAAATCAAGTTCAAATGTGATTTCTTTCCCTTTATCATTTCAACAATACTTAATTGTTTCTTTAGCAGTATTTGAAGGTCACTGATATTTTTTAATATCACTATAATTATGAACTTATAAATTTGTTATATTTTAAATTATAAGTTATATTTATATTTATAACTATATTCCCCTGTCAACTGTAAAATTACTCTAAATGAAG
>NW_012118487.1:27548503-27549355 GCF_000951035.1 Colobus angolensis palliatus | reverse complement strand
TATTTATAACTTATAAATTTAAGTTATAAATTTAAATTATAAATTTGAAAAGCTATCATTCAAGTCACTGCATCTTATTGTTTCCACAGATGCACTAGGTCTCCTGACTTTAGCCAGTGGAGCCTCTTAAGCATTGGTTTTGATGTCCTTATGAAGTGACCTTGATAGTGTTCTTGCTTCCTCATAAGAAAATATGCTCTAGGCCTCTCATTTTGGCATGACAGATTTAGGATTAGCTATTTTTCTAGGGAGCACTTGCTTTTTTTTAGTAAAAATTGTAATTTAGATTCCATAATCTGGGTGCTAGGGGCACTTGTTATTGATTTGACAATTGATCCTTTTCAGTGAACAGAGATCTTTAAAAAGCTATATACATATTTTTAAAAAACAAAACACTTCTTGAGTTCAATTTGGGGAATAAAAAATTATATTTTTGTTTATATATACATATACTAGTGTTATTTTGTTTCTTCAAAATTTTGATCTCTGATGATATTAGCTTGTTAAGTTTTTCCCGTGTGTGAGTGAACATAAATGCAGTAGATTCAGGATACTCATACAACTTACAGGTATATATTTATGAAGGAACACCAGTTAAGCTTCTTTCTTTTTCATTTTTTAAATTCTTATGAGACTTTCATACTTTTAGTACTGGAAGTCCCAAATCCTGGCTTTAAAACCAAAATTCTCTTTTTCCTAGAACTTCATGAGTCCTGGGAAGACTGGGACAGTTGGCTACATTAGTTTATTGTAATGTACATCCTGAATTATTTCTAATAAATTTGACTGAAAATACCTATCAGGATGTACTTAAATGTTAGACCTAATACCATAAAAACCCTAGAAGAAAAC
>NW_012118487.1:27514123-27547389 GCF_000951035.1 Colobus angolensis palliatus | reverse complement strand
GCTTTAAGTTTTCAGGGATTGTAATAAAATTGCAATTTAATTGTTTCATTCTCACTTGGACATAATCCAACTAGGCTTTCATTTTCCATCATGCCATTAAAGCTGCCTTTATCAGTTACCTCTAAATTATGATACTGAATTCTTAGTTTTCTATTTGTCAGTGGTATTTGAAACAGATGATTATTTTCTACTAATTGAAAAGCTTTATTTTGCACAAAATTGATTTATAGACATCATTTTCTCTTCATTTTACTCTTCTACTACATTGTCCATTCTCAATTTTTTCTCATTTCCTCGATCTCTAAAGTTGAAAACACCAAAATTCAATCCTTGGATTTTTCCCAATTTCTGTCTGTGTTAACTGTCTCGTTAATGTCATTCAGCTAATGACTTTTATATACCTTTTACTGATTACTGACATATATATATTACTAGCTTGGACCACTGCCCTAATCATGAGTTTGTATATTCAACTTCCTGTTTTCAAATCTCTACTTAGATACAGAGGGCTGACTATAATAGGAGGTCTTTGGTAACTGGCTTCTTTCACTTAACATAATGTTTTTAAGGTTGAACCACGTTGTAGCATGCATCAGCACTCTGTTCCTTTTGATGGTTGAATGATATTCTGTTGTATAGATATACACTTTCATTTATTTGTTCATCAAATGATGGACATTTGTGTTTTTCCCCTTGCCCTTTTACAGTTATGAATAACACTGCTATAAGCATTCATGTACAAGTTTTTGTGTAGACCTTTATTTTCATTTCTCTTGGATATATACCAAAGACTGGAATTTCTAGGTCATGTGGTAACTCTCTGTTTTACCTTTAGAGAAACTTTCAGACTGTTTTCCAAAGTGGCTGAACAGTTTAAAATTCCTACCAGTAGCATATGAGAGTTCTGATTTATCCACTTACTTTCCAATACTTGTTACTATCTAACTTTTTGGTTTTAGAAATATTTAGTGGGTGTGAAGTGGTATCTCACTGTGGTTTTGCTTTACATTTTCCTGGAAGATGACTAAATTACCTTATAGTTAACTAGAAATGTGAAACATCTTTTTATATGCTTATTGGTCATTTGTATATGGTTTTGGAAAAATGTCTATACATATTTTTTGCTCAATTTAATTAGGTTATCATTTTATTATGAGTTGTAACAGTTATTTGCATACTTTAGATTCAAGTCACTATTCAAATAAGTGATTTTCCAATATATTCTCCCATTTTGTGGTTTGATTTCTCATGTATTGATAGTGTCCTTGGAAGCACAGAAGATTTCATTTTTCTATGAAGTCCAGTTTATCTACATTTTCTTTTGCTGCTTTTGCTTTTGGTGTTATACGTAAAAATTCATTGTTAAATCTGAGGACATACAGATTTACTCCTAAGTTTTTTTTCTAAGAAATTATACATGTTTAGCTATGAAATTTTGGTCTTTTGTGTTAATTTTTGTATCTTTTGTGAAGTAAGGGTCCAATTTTTGTAAAGATTATTCTTTCTCCCATTGAATGATCTTGGGACCCTTGTCACAAATCAGTTGACAATAGACTCATGAGTTAATTTCTGTGTCTTTAATTCTATGCTATTGATCTATATGTCTACCCATATGCCAGTATCATATTGATCTGATTACTTGGCTTTGCAGTAAGTTTTGAAACTGGGAAATGTGAGCTCTCCTATTTTCCTTTACTTTGTAAAGATGTTTTGGCTATCCTGAGTTCATTGTAAACCATAGAATCAGCTTGTTAATTTCTGCAGAGAACCCGGCGGAAATACTGATAAGGTTTGCGCTGAATCTGCAGATCAATCCAGAGAGTATTTCTATCTTAACAATATTAAATCTTCTCATAGAGAAATATGGACTCTTATTCCATTTATTTAGATCTTTTCTAATTTTCTTCAATAATGTTTTCTCATTTTCAGAATATACATTTTGCATTTCTCTAGTTAAATTTATTCCTATTTCATTTTTTTGTTGTTGTTCTAAATTGTTTTCTTAATTTTACATTTAGGTTTTTCATACAAGTGTAGGGAAATATAATTGAATTTTGCATATCAATCTTACATCCTGCAAATTTGCTGAACTCATTCATTAATTAAAAAAATTTTATTGTATTCCTTAGGATTTTCTATAAAAAAGAACATGCCATCTGCAAGTATAGTTTTACCTTCCAAATATATGCTTTCTTTTTCTCTTTTTAAAATGTTTACTTCTGTATTTTTTGCCTAATTATGCTGGCTAGAACATTCACCATAATGTTGCATAGAAACAAAGACAGCAGACATCCTTTTATTGTTCCTGATCTTAAGGGGAAATTTCAATATTTTACCATTAAGTACAATGTCAGTTGTGGGTTTTTTTAGATACCTTTTATCTGATTGAGGAAGCTCCCTGCTATTCTCAGTTTGTTGACTGCTTTTATCATGAAAAAGCATAGAACTTTGTCAAATCCTTTTTTTGTGTGTCTAATGAGATAGTTGTGCTTTTTTAAAAAATCCTATTGATATATTACTTAGATTAAATGATTTTGAGATGTTCTATCCATTTGACCAAGTTGTATAGTTATTTTTGTATGTTTTTGAATTTGCTTTGCTAGTACTTTGTTGAAAATTTTTGCATCTATGTTGGTCAGTAATTTTCTTTCCTCGTGATACTTTATTTGGTTTTGGTATTATGGTAATAATGGCTCATATAATGAGCTAGAATGTCATGCTTCTCTTCTGTATTTTGGAAAAGTTTATGAAATATTTGTGTTAATTTTTTAAATGTTAGAATTCTCCAGGGAAGCCACCTGGACCAAAACTTTCCCCTGTGAACAGGTTTTTTTTTTTTTAATTCATTTTTTATTGTTATAGATTTATTCAGATTGTCTATTTCTTTTTGAGTTTCAGTAGCTTATATTTCTTCTAAGAAATTGTCCATTTTACCTAAGTTATCTAATGTACTGGTATACCACTGTTTGTAATACTCCTAAGTAATCCTTTTCACTTTTATAAGGTCAGTATGTTTTCGTTTCTAATTCTAGTAGTTGGAGTATTCACTTGTTTTCCATTTGTTAATCTAGTTAAATGTTTATAAATTTTGTTGATGTTTTCTCAATTGTTTTTCACTATTGTATTTATATTGTCAAATTCAGTAATATCCACTCTAAGCTTTAACACTTCCTTCCTTCTGCTTCCTTTAGGCTTAATTTTTTTCCCCCAATGTCTTTTGGTGGAAGCTTAGGTTGTGGATTTTAGATTTGTCTTCTTTTTAATACATATGGTTTAAATAAAAAAAATTGTTATTTTTTCATCCTTTTACTTTCATTCAAATTGTATATTTGAATCTAAAATGTGTCTCCTTTAGACAGCATAGAGTACATATTATTTTTAATCCATTTCTGCTATCTCTTCCTTTGATCCAATTTTTAAAAATTCACTAATATTTGATGTTATTATTGATATAGTTGGATTTATGTCTGCCATTTTTATTTTTGTTTTCTATGTCTCATGTCTTTTTGTCACTTGATTCTTCATTTCCTCATCTCCTTTTTAATGCATCGAGTAGAGACTAACGTATCATTTTAATTTTTGTAGTAATTTTTGTTATATATTTTTGGATGGTTACTTTAGAACATATTATATGTGTTTTAATTTTTCAGAATAAGCTTCATATTTATATTAACTTAATTTTGGTGCATTCAGGATAGATCCTTCATCCGATGAATGTAGGCTGAGAAGAAAGAAGGAGCCTCCACCTCTTAGCCTCAGCAACAGGCTATGGCCATGATGTGAAAGGCTGACATCCTGCCCCTTCCAAGACAGTAACACTTCCACTGGTTTCTGGTGGCCTGTACAGCCCTGTTTTTGGTCGTACCAGTCTGGAGTGTTATCTTCGTTTTAAAAAATTGGGAGAACATTCTTCCAACCACAATGATTTGGGAGGAGAGACAGGGTCACATATCCTGCTTCAAATACCAAAGACTCACTGTTCTTGTTGGGTTTTAGTATATTTTCTTGAATATATGTTTCTTGATTTTCTGTATGCCCTTAGAACAATTTTCAAAGACTTTAGATGCATTTTTATTTTGTTTCATTAAAAAAAAATATTCTCACCCGTTTCACAGGATAGTAGGTCTGTGGAGCCCCTCATGCCATTATGTTTCAAGTAGAACTTTTGATGTTTTTACCTCATATTCCATATTCAATATGTGAGCTAATCTTTGTCTACTTAAAATTAATAATAATTTAGATAACATGTTTAATCTCTATTGCAGCCACCTTGGTCCAATTCACTGTCATTTTTTTTGGGCTGAATTTGTGAAGAACTTTCTAACTGATCTCTCTTTCTTATGGACTTTACTTTCTATTTTTCATTTTCAGAACAGAAAACAGAGTGGTGTTTTTCAAGCATAAATCAGAATATAGCTATCTTTCATTCAGAACTCACCAATGCCTTCTCAACTCATGCTGAGAGAAAAATTACTTCTATTTAACGTATCTGTAGACCCTCTGTTATGATACCATATGCCTCACAGACCATATTTCTACACTTCCTATCAATTACTCTTCATTTATACTGGTCTTCTTGCTGTTTTCCATACACACATGGCATGGGCCCACCTCAGCAGCCTCATAATGGACTGTTCCGACTGCTTAGAAAGGACTTTCCACAGACATCTGTGTGGTCCACTCTCTTCCTATTCTTAAGTCTTTGCACAAATTTACTTTCTCCATAAAACCCACCCTGATTATTCCATTTCAAATTAAAATCCTCTCCCTGAAATTCCCTATTCTCCTTCTTTGTTTCATTTTTGTTCATAGTACTTATCATCTTCTAATAAGTGACAGTACATAAATTATTTAGTGTATTGTATGGTCACCTCTATGACAATGAAAACTTTATAGAATAAGAAATTTATGGTTTTTTCATCACTATGATATAGCCAAAGCCTAGGAAACTTATTTAACGATGTTAAGCACTCAATAAATCCTTATTGAACAAATGGATTATTGATGGTCCCCAACAGTAGATCAATTTAATTAAAGCAGATACTGTGTCATATGCCCAGAGTTATGCCTTAAAGCTTGAACAATCTATGTCTTCAAAAAACTATTTTTTGAGTCAATATTAAGAAAGTATTTTAAAAACTTGGCTCATATTTACTATATATTATTGAATTATTCTCCTCATGTATTTTTTGCAAATAAAATTTACAAAATTTTATTTTGATTCTTTATGTCAAAATAATTTTGTTATCAAATATTTTTGATATAAAAATCAAAATTTTTATATCAAAATATTGATGTTTTGATTGTTTATGCTCTTAATTAGTGCTTTAAGATATAACTTAAGAAAATTTGCATGTATCTAGCTAAATGGACCACCCAATTCAGCCTCTGAGGACTTCACAGAGGACAGAAGTTCCAGATCATTTTAAATAGATGCCTAGACCAGTTGCTAAAAATTCCTGTTTTACCACCTCACCATATTTTCTAATGGTTGTATCACTAGGGGTGGTTCTTTTCTGTACTGTCCTCAGTGGGGCTGCATACACTCATGCTCTGTAGTACAGCCACTGTGGCCCTGTGTGGATGTAGTCTCTTTGAAGGAGATCCTGGATTGTAGGAGATGGACTATTATTTTTTCCCAAATAGAAAATGAAATTGCATACATTGTTGCTTGAGTTGACTCTAAAAATAAAGTAACATGACCAAACACTGCAAATTTCAAACTCTTTTGTTTCTACCAAGCAAATTGTCTTTTGTTAAAGATGGTCCTTCAATTCGAGCAAATCCAGATTATTCTGTAGTTCAAATTATTCTATACATGCAAGTTGTATGTCTGAGGTTATGTATTCTTTCATTCCTTTTTGTTAGCACAGGTAAAAGAAAGGATCAAACAGAATTTTATGCTTAAGAGTTGTTCATTTTAAGGCCAAATTCCATTTTCATTTTATATTAGAGACCCATAACAGAATGATGGAAACTTAGTCATAAGTGTCGTAGAAAAGAAAATCTGTACATTAAATGAAAGATGCCAGGACTTTTTCCTCAGAGCTCCATGAATAAATATCAAATCCTCTTTATTGTTGGTTGGGGGAAAATAAAAAAACAACCTGAAGTTGAGTGATTTGGGTGTTGCAAGGAGTCGACACTGAGAGCTGCCAAACTTTCTATTTATTTTCTGTCAAACAAAATGTTTAATTTTGATGCCACATGTTTCTGGGAGATACAAATGTTTCTTTCATAAATATGTGACTGGTATAATTATTTTCTCTTTCTTCTAACCCAGCATTCTAGCAATTTTTAACTCTAAGGGTTAGAAGTAACAGAGATTTAGCATTTTTTATACTTTGCTTTTTATACAGACCGTGTACTCGCCAAGTCAACTGTGTTAGTAGAGGTGATTTCTTGCTTAAGCTGTTCTTACGGATAGAATTTCACTGTGACAATATGTAAGCAATGCTTTGAGTATGCCAAGGGAATTCAATAATCAGATTATGAGTCCCTACCTAATAGTAGAAATGTAAAAGTTTCACAAACTTTTCTGTCAAAGGACATGCTGCCTAAAAGCAGCAAAGTGGCCTTAAATGTCTTATACATTAACAATTGTTTGCCCCATTTATGTAACTCATAGTCATGATTATTGAGAAATATGCACACCAGAAAAGGAAATAAATTATTTCAGATAAAAATTATTTTTTAAGAACAGAAAAACAGTATTTTGAAAGCCTGGCAAAGTTTTTGAGGGATCATTGATGCTGTATGTACAGGTGAGATATTAAGCATGTGTTTTTATAATTCAAGTGACATGTTACTCCTACCCCTGGCCCTGATAGTCGTAGCAAAAGAAGTCTATTTTAGTTATCTAGGTGGGTCAATCTTTGGTTCAAATTATATATTTGGACCTAGCCTTGGCCAGCCATGTTTACTACTCCCTTTGCTTTGCATGTCCAGGAATTTGATATGTGATATTGCCATTTGCCCTGGAGAGTTTTTTAGTCGGTTTCCAGGCCCTAGGGAGATAAATAATTTCCTCACAAACCAGGCCATGAATACGTTGAGTACTTCATATTTAATATTGTTAAGATGCATGGTTCCACAAACCAAACATGTTATTTTCAAATGTCTCACTAAACTGAAAGTACTATAATAATAATCTGTTTCATCTAATGCTTATAATTCTAAAGAAAAAGGTTTATGGCTCTGCTTCATCTTTGTGGAATACATTTTTAATGGACAAATTTCTCTTTAAATCAACATTTTTACACAAAAGGATTGGGTTGTTGAAAAGAATGAGACTTAACTCTTTACACATACTCCATCTATAGTACACCAAAGGAATTTTATTGCAGGGGAAGAAAACTAAGTATAAAGTATGTTGGGAAACAGTCATCAAAACTAACTGCTGTAATAGAGAAGTATATTCTTATTTTATATACAGTGTATTGGGTTGCTCTGGTAGCAATAAACATTGTTAAATGGGAAAAAAAACTGTGAAATGTTTTGACTATTATGCTTAGCATTTATGGCCCAAAAGAGACACTTTTTCTACTATTTTTCCCCATAGAGCAAATGGTCCATTATGAAGGAATGGTGCCTCAGTTTAAAACCAAGCCAGATTTTAGGACTCAAATATTTCTTTGGCTCTGGTTTAGTGTCCATGATTACTAGGTTAGTTTTTCTACTTTGCCAAAGCCTAAGAATCTGGGAGAGAAAAGCAACAATAATTCATATTTAAGCATTTTTTTTCTTTTTAATTCATCTGTATTTATTACAACCTTTTAAAGCAGAATGTGACTTGGGTACTACGTTTCCGTTCACCAGCCTCACTGTGAGTTATATTTTGAATTTAGTTGACCAAAGCTTTCATCAGTAAATTGTTCTTAGATTTACATTGATGTTTAGGAGAAAAATATTCATTCCAGGTACTAGGATATTTAAATTTTTATGTTTAAATAAAAGCTACTCATTAATGTTATTTTTTCCTACTTAAAGCAGTTCAGAATTTGAAAGCATTAGGGAGAGTATATAATGTAATTTTATATAGAAGATATATATGAATTTAGCATATTTTAATCCACAATAACAAAAACAATGGTATCTTTTCCCTTTATATTAATCTCCCCTTTTCTATGGTTTTGTTTTCCATGGTTTTAGTTAGTTGTGGTCAATGGTGGTTCCAAAATATTAAAAGAAAAATTTCAGAAATAAACAATTCTGAAGTTTTAAATTCTGTGCCATTCTGAGACCCTCAGAAATTTCTTGCCTTCCCACTCCATCTTGTCCTGGAAGTGAATCATGCCTTTGTCCCGTATATTCATCCTGTGTGTATATGCTACCTGCCTGTTTTTCACTTAGCTGTCTTGACTGTTGCAGTTTCATAGTGCTTGTGTTCGAGTAGCCTTTAGTTTACTTAATAATGGCCCCAAAGTGAAAGGATAGTGATTCTGGCATTTTGGAAGGAAACACTTTAGAATGCTGCTTTTAAGTGAAAAGATGAAAGTTTTTGACTTAATAAGAAAAGAAAAGAAATGCTGACTTTGCTAGATTTATGGTGAACGAACGAAACTTCAATCCATGGAATTGTAAAAAAAGAGAAAATTATGCACACTATCTGTGCAGTTTAGTACAATTCCTTGTTCTAGGCATCTACCGGGGCTCTTAGAATGTATCCCTTGTGGATATGGGAGAAATTCTATATATCTCAATAGAAAATATTTTCTTGTTTTATATTTTAAAATGTTTTTTCATAAATTATATTCATTATTCAAATGTATTTCATCATGCTTTAAAATTTCTGTATGTCTCATGCATTAATATGCTAAGGAAGCATGCTGATCATGCATTACTGTTTATGCTTTCTGGTGGGTAGATGGGGACACAGGATATATGCTCTGATCTCACTTCACAGTGTTCAATACATCGTAATGACACTGCTTTGGAAGATATACTAAATAAATATATTTTTCAAATACTTAAGTCCTAAGTAAGGAAAATCATTTATTTTAGGTGTGAAATAAAATATCTAAAAATAAGGCATATATGATGGAATATAAAGCTACAATTATTGCATGTTTAAGTCACTTTAGACATTGAGTATACTCCAAGCTTCAGCTGTGATACAATTACTAGATATTATAATGTTCAAATGGAAAATTTTTTGAGGGTATGATTGGGATGTATCAGGGTAGCTAAGATAATGAGTTTTATAATCATGATATGGTTATACAATTAACGGACAGCATAGAAATATTTTTGGCTTTTACTATTAAAAGTTGAAAGACAATACAGTTGGCTTTCCATATCCATGGGTTTCACATGTATGAATTCAACCAACCAGGGGTCAAAAATATTCAAAAATGAATGGATGATTTTATTTGTACTGAATATATACGAACTTTTATCTTTTTCTCTAAACAATACAGTATAACAATTATTTGGATAGCATTTGCATTATATTTTGTATTATAAGTAATCTAGAAACTATTTAAATTACACAGGAAGATGTGTTTAGATCATATGTAAATACTACATTATTGTATACATGGGACTTGAGCATCTGCAAATTTTGGTATCGGTGGAGGGGAGGGGTTCTGAAACAAATCCCCCACTTCCCCATAAATAATGAAGAATGACTAATTTTTACAAATGCACTTGTTCTTGAGTAGTAATTCTCAATCTCATTTACACTTGTACATGTGCATGTACCTGCACAACAGGCTTTTTTTTCCTATTGGCTCATCAGCTACATGAAAGGTGAAGTTGTACTGTCATCATTTTTCCCTTTCTCCAGCTGTGTTTATTTAGTGAATCTTTGATAACATATTTTTTCCTGATTTATTTATTATTTTTATTGAGGTTAGATGTGAAGCTAGGGTGGAATTGACTTTCATGGGCAGGGATTTACTTTACATGATTTTGATCTACTGCTGGCAACAAAAGAGGGGGAGTACCCAGATTTCTTTTTCTTTAGATATGGGGCCATAAGTAGAAGGAGAATTTATTTCACTTTATTTTTTAATTTTTTTAAATAATAGCAACTTTTATTTTAGATTCAGTGGGTACTTGTACAGGTTTGTTCCATGGATATATTGCATGATGATGAGGTCTGAGGTACAAATGATCCTGTCAGTCAGGTAGTGTGTGTAATACCCAATAGTTGGTTTCTTAACAAGTGACACTCTCTCTCTTCCCCCTTTATCAGTTTCCAGTTTCTATCATTGCCATTATCATGTCCATGACTACCCAATGTTTAGCTCTCACTGAAAACTGAAAAAATGTAGTACTTGGTTTTATCTTCCTGAGTTAATTCGCTCAGGATAATGGCTTCCAGTTACAACCATATTGCTGCAAAGGACATGATTTCCTTTTTTTTTTTTTTTTTTTTTATGACTGCATAGTAATTCCATGGTGCATTTATACCACATTTTCTTCAACCAACCCACCACTGATAGGCACTTAGGTTGATTCCATGCCTTTGCTATTGTGAATAGTGTTGCAATGAACATAGAGTGCACATGTCATTTTGGTAGAACTGTTTGTTTATATTTGATACACACTAGTAATGGGATTTCTGGGTTGAATGTTAGTTCTGTTTTAAATTACTTGAGAAAGCAACAAACTGCTTTCCACAGTAGCTGAACTAATTTGCATTTGTAGCGATATTATATAAATGTTTCATTTTTTTTCTTCAGCCTCACCAGCATCTGTTATTTTTTGACTTTACAATAATGTTATTCTAACTGGTGTGAGATGGTATCTCATTGTGGTTTTGATTTGCATTTCTGTGATGATGAACATTTTTTAACATGATTGTTGTCTACTTGTATGTCTTCATTTGAGAAATGTCTGTTTATGTCTTTTGCCCACTTTTTAATGCGTTGGTTTTTTTGCTTGTTGAATTGTTTAAGTTTCTTACAGACTGTGGATATTAGATCTTTATCGGGTACAAAGTTTGTGAACATTTTCTCCCATTCTGTAGGTTGTTTGTTTGCTGTTGATAGTTTCTTTTGCTCAAACAATGTTATCACTATTGCCTACCAGTAGAGAGAAGAAAGAGAAACTACTTTTCTCTCAGTGTCTGCCTGAGACAGAAATGCATATTGAGAAACTTAAGATTTAGGCATATGTTTACTAAATATTTCAGATCCCAAATCCAAGTCATACAGAGTCAGGGAATGCTGCAGCATCACTTAATGATGGCAGGAAAGGACAGGCCCCCACTATCACACACTCAGGTTATGACTGTACTTTATGATCACCCTTGTTCTTATTCCTTCCTCCTCACTGTCTTCCATCCTGTCAGATCTCGCCTCCTCCTAGAGCTCTCCCTGCCCCATTTTCTTGGTTGGCTATTCCTACATCCCCAAAGTAGCCAGTCTCTAATCTCCTTTTGAGTCTTGTGAACTTTATCACCTTTCACAGAATTATTAGTTAGAGCTTCCCACCCACCCCTTTTCTTAATATCTGTTTCTGGATAAAGAGGAGAAGCCTTCAAGTAAAAAAGAAAGACTTTACAATTGTTCCCAGTTCTGTTTTTTAAAGGTTGTTACTTTTTTTGCTGCAGTTGTCACAGAAGTGTATTTACAAATGTATACATAGTTCTTCTCAGCAGTGTTAATTTTTTTACCTAAAGCTCTAATGTTTACTTGTTTACACAAATCATACCACCCATGATAATATAACTGTGTTCTTCAGATATATATTTAATATATAATCATTCACATATATAATATATAATCATTCATATATATATAATATAATCATTCAGATATATACTATATATAATAATTCAGATATACATATATCTGAAGAACACAGTTATATTAGCATGGGTGATATGATTTGTGTATGTATATCTCTGTGTATTAATATGATTTGTATATGTATATAGTGTGTATATATATACATACATATGTATACAGATACATATATAGACAAAATACACACACACATATATATAGACGTGTGTGTGTGTGTGTATGTCTTTCCCAACTTGGATATGTTTTCAAAACCTTCTTTCCTTAGTTTTACTGAAGGCCAATTGCTCTTTCCCAATTCTTAGATTTCTATCGCTGGATTCAATATGAATGGAATACAGTAGAATATTCTTATCAATGCAGACAAAACAGATGGGACACTATCATATCTAAAACATCATGTTTGTACTGGAAAAGCCCTTCAATGTACTTGCCATATACACTGGAATTTTCTGAGAAGTCTAAGTTTTTGCTATATCTAGATCCTCTTTCTGAGATATTTCATATTGATTAGACCTGGAATAAGCACTTCACCTAACAGCAGCCATTTGCAAGACACCTGGCCCAGGAGCTCCGTTTGACCTCATGACATATCTCTCTTGGGAAACTTGTAACCAAGAGAAATGAAGATAATAAATAGAAGTGATGTGTAATCAGAGACATTAAAAGAGGAGAGAAAGAAGACTGTCAGCAAAAGCATGATGCAGTGGAAATCATAGCTAAAACTATATGGCAGATAGAAGGTAAAACTCTCTAGTTATAAAGTAGAAAAAACAAGTTAAGAACCGTAGAGCAGATTGCTATTCTGTGGTCAGGCTTCTCAGTCTATGGCTGTCTTCCTAAAATGTGAGTGATCAATTGTATCAGACCCTTAAGCCTGGCTCTCTGACTGCTCAACTTGTTCCCTATATTCCTTGTTTCTCTTTTATTTTGCAATCATTATATATTAACTAGCACAAGTTGAGTTGCTTTTTCTCTAAAAACCAAAATAAATCTTACTAAAACATTATTAAAATGGAGAACAATTTTATGAGGGTTATTTTTTTATGTTCAAGGAATTGGTCTTTCAAACTAATTTAAATGCAAGAATTGACTGATCATAAAGATAATTTACATAGTGCTGAAATAGGTTTTATTTGTAATATATTTCCCCCATGTTGTAATGCCATTTAGAAATAAATAATGCAAGTGTCTTAGGGATCTGCTATGAAAAAAATATTATTTTAACATTATATTTTCACAATAAGGCTTATTATGGAATATTATTAACTTTTTAGGTGTATGCAAGTTAGAATCACATTCATCCTGACTCAGAATAGTTCATACCCCAACATGAATTGACTGCAATTGAAAAAAAAAAGCAGAAATAACATTTCAAAATAGAACTTACATATGTGATACCTTGCTTAACTGACTATTTACTTATTTTTAAGTCTTAATCATAGTGTTTGTTGAAACTAAAATTACTTAGCTCCAGAATATATTTATCTAAAAATTTAAAGCATTTCAATTTAAAATTCAAATGTAATTCAAATGTAAAATATTTATTTTTAATGCTCTTCCCTTAAATTGCATTTATTATTGTGCATAAGTTAACTTGGAATGACACATTTTATATTGTAAGTGTGTTAAATAAATGGTCAAATAGGTAAGGTTATTTTTCTGTGAAGCTATTAGTTGGCCTTTGAGTAATTCATTCTGGCATTGGCTGGTAATAATAGAATGATTCTCATATATCAAATCTGTCTGTTTCTGCAGCTTATTACATGCCATCCTGTATGTATGATGTCCAAGTGACTTGTATTATCAAGTTGTTAACTATTTCATTACAGATAATAAAGAATAAGGAAAACAAATAATTTTACCAATTTCATTTTAGGCATAAGGCAAAGAGAATCAAAAACAAAGATGTAGATAGACAGAGCACACACCTTTAGTGCCTTTCCCATTGAATTGGCACAGTACTTATAGTAAAGGTAAGATTGCTCGGAAAACAAAAATCACTTACAATTCTCAAAAATAAATCACATTTAGATAACTTCATTTTTTTTATATCTTACTGAGATTTATTTCAAGTAAATGTGTATAGTGGAAAAAATATTTTACCTTTTTTCATGCGGCTTCTTTCAACATGATTTATTTGAAAATTTAACTTTTGAAATTGATTTGTGGAAGTTTTTCTTTCACATAAAGTACTTTTCTATATTTTGTTACCTGTGTCTGAGCTGTCTCATATTTATGTCATTTAGGTTGTTATATTTAAAACCATTAACATAATTTGTATTATAATAGTTTTTATAACAATGTTATAAATTGTCAAGATAGGGTCAATTTATTGCTTCACAGTTTAAAAGATGTTTTTTATATTCTTATGTTTTTTTTTCCTTTGGATTACATTTAGAGTTTGTCATTGATTTCAGAAAAATTATATTTAACCAATCATCCAGGCACCTTGTGGCCTAGTCAAGTTGACAGGTAAAATTAACCATCACATTGTATAGGTACTGATACACGTCTCCTTAAAACATATTTCATCTCCAATAAAAGAAAATAACAAGGATACAATTTCACCTAAGAATATAATTATCCTGTGCATAACTAAAAATACCATGAGGCCTTCCTTACTGAGGAGTTAAAGTCTTTGAGTAATGTTTACTTTTCTCTTTGATAACCCAAAACTCAAATACTGTAATGTAAAATGAACAACACTTAAATATAATTACATAGTCAATACATGATAAGTTAGGAAAGGGAAGAAAAGAAAGATATTTGTATACACATATATTTATACTAAAATGAGTAAGTATTCTGTAAATCCATAGATGATAGTTTTTGCAGAAACATTGCTTGCAGGGATGATAAATCTGTATCCAAAGTGTCTATTCCAATAAGTACAAAAAACTGTCCTTTCCATGATGGAAGCAGTCAAGTGGAATCAACCTGGCACCAGATTCCTGAATGATAATGTGGATTATAAGGTTATGGTGCCATATATAAGAAACTCATGGTGCTAGTCTTTGCTGCTGGCAGGTTGGACACTCAGTGGTACCTGTAGCCAGGTCAACCTTGATGAGCTGAAGTTCATGTTGCTGAGCCCATGCATAATCTCCAGTCTTGTCACCATGGCCACTTTGTTTATAAGCCCATTGGGTGATCACAGGGGTGGCTGGGGAAAGAGGCTGACTGGAATTCACAGAACAGCTATCCAGTTGGTTATTTAAATTCTTCACTACTGAGGTCAAACTTTTGTAAACATTTATATGGAACACAGTTATCTTTCACATGTTTTACTAACTCAGAGCGGTCTGTCAACCTACTTTTTTTTTTCTCAAGTTTTCTTGTCACTAATTTTCCAATTATGGCTCTTTAAAGTTCCTGACTATCCAGCCAAACCATTGGCCATGGAATATGAATCAGTATATAATTATTCATCTGGACATTTCTTCTTTCAAGCAGAGCACACAACCAGGTTTACTGTCTGAAGTTCTGCCAACTGGGAGGATTTGCTTTCACCACTGCCTTCAGAGATTTCCCAGAAAGCAGATGTAGTGCTGCAGCTGTCCACCTTTGAGTGGTTACCCCTTATTGAGCAGAACCATCCATAAAACAGGCCCAAGTCTTCCCTTTGTCTGCCAGTTCATCCTGGGGACCACCCCATGAGGTCATAGATACAGGCTGGGAGAGAAAAAGCAGTGTAACAGGGCTGGGGAGTATGGGCATTTAAGATACATCTTCATGTAACTTACTTGTGCCTTCAGGGTTTATTCAGGCCCCATCACATATGTATAACTTCCATTAGATGATAGAATTTTGCTGTGCACACTCAACTTTATGGTTTGGTGGGTCAGATAACACCCAGTTGATGATGGGCAGCTCAGGTCATATGATCACTCAGTGGTCCATGGTTAAGCATTTAGTTTCTACCAAGGCCTTGTAGCAGGCCAAAAGTTGTTGACTGAAAAGAGAGTAATTATCTGCAGATGACCCCAGTGCTTTGCTCCAAAATCTTAAGAGCCTGTGCTGCAAGTCACCCATAGTGGCATGTGAAAGTCTGCAAACAGCATGCCTATCTTCCATTAACACTTCAAACACCATTAGATATGCTAGGTCATATGAAATGAGAGGCAGAGCAGCTTGCATAGCACTCTAGGCCAGTTGTAGAGTCTTCTCTTGTTCTGGGTCCCACTCAAAAGTAGCAACTTCTTGGGTAACACAGAAAATGGGCCAGAGTAACACATCCAAATGAGAAATGTGTGGCCTCTAAAATCTAAAAAGGCCCAAAAGAAATTGTGCTTTTTTTTTGGTTGCAGAAGGGGTCAAATCCAATGACTTATTCTTCACTTTAGAAATGATATCTTGACATATCCTATACCACTGGATCCCTAGAGGTTTAGGTAGAAGGCCCCTGAATTTTAGTTGGATTTATTTGCCACCTACTGACACACAAATGTCTGACCAATAAGTCCATAGTAGTTGCCACTTCACACTCACTATTAAGTTAATTATGTATATCTAGTAATGCACATAATGATCCAATCAGCATAATGTCATCAGCATAATGGACCAGTATGATATCTTGTGAAAGAGAAATGGGATCAATATCCTTGCAAACTAAATTATGATATTTAGTTGACACCTCTGAAATAGGACAGTGAAGGTTTATTGCTGACCTTCCCAGCTGAAAATAAATAGTTTCTGGCCATCTTTAGTAAAAGGTATAAAGAAAGGAGCATTTACCAGATCAGCTGCAGCATACTAGGTACCAGGGGATGTGTTAAGTTACTTAAGCAATGAAACCACATCTGTTACAGCTGATACAGTTGGAATCACCACCTGGTTAAGCTTATGATAGTTCACTATCATTCTCTAAGATCCATTTGTCTTCTTCTCAGGCCAAATAGGCAAGTTGAATGGTGATGAGATCGGAATCCACACCTCTGCATCTTTCTAGTCCTTCACAGTGGCACTAAGCCCTGCAGTCTTCTCAGGAATGCTGTACTGATTTTGGTTTACTACTTCATAAGTAGGCACAGTTCTAGTGGCTTCCACTTGGCCCTTCCCAACATAATACCTGTCACTCCACAGATCAGGAAACTGAGCTGGGGATATTACAAGTTTTCAAGTGTATCTTTTCTAAGTTGAAATTCTGGAATGCAGGCAATAACCACAGGATGGATTTCAGGACTCATTGGGTTCATCGTGAGACAGACTTGAGCTAAAACACTATTGATACTCTTACCTTCACGAGCCCATACTCTGACTGGTAGACTGCAGTGACATTTTGAGTCTCTTAGAATTAGTGTCAGTTCAGGGTCAGTGTCTGGTAGGTCCTGAAAAGTCAGCTTGTTTCCTTTTCCCCAATGTACAATTACCCTTGTAAAAGACAATTAAGTCTCTTTGGGGAATTCTAGGAGATAGAATAACAGTATGAATTTTTAGCAGTGTTCTATGGTCCTTCCACAAGGGGACCTGGTCTCCCTTTTATTCAAGGGGTTCTCAGTCTGTAAACTGGCTCACGTTTATATATGAGGACCTCAAACAAGCCTTTGATTCAAAGGTGTCTTAGTCCATTCTGTACTTCTATAACAGAATTCCACTGGGTAATGTACAATTAACAGAAATTTACTGGCTCACAGTTCTGGAGGCTGGTTAAGTTTAATATCAAGGTGCAAACATCTGGCAAGGGCTTTCTTGCTTTGCTGTAACATGGCAGAAGTCATCAAATAGTGAAAGGGCAAAGAGTGATAGAGTGCAGGAGGGAACAAACTGACTTCTGCAATAAGCCCCTCCCATAATAACGGCACTCCTCCATTCATGAAAGTGGAATCCTCATGACCTAAGCACTTTTTAAAGGTACCAACTCCCAATATTGTCACGACTGGTTATTAAATTTCAATATGAGTTCAAAGGGGACAAACGTTCAAACCAAGGGTCATGACTCTAATTTTGTGATTCACTTAGACATTTGTTCTTTTGACCTAAAACTTTTCTGCTTTTATCTATTAAGTAAAATTCACTAGGCGTCCTATCCATTTCACTCCAGAAACACCACATCAACTAGTCAATCCAGAGTTCTGTGCATATCATATTGGGCCTTCTGAATATTGCTTTGCCTCTGCTGTACTTTATAGTAACTACACCCACCGTCCCTCTCGAAGCTGAGCGGCTCCGCTTAACCTCTGGCACCCTGGGATCCAATTACTCCCATTACCTTTAGGTTGCCCAGTTCAGTGACTGAAGTTCCCACTCTGAAGTCTGGCTTGCAGAAAAGAGCAATCACAGAGTTCTTCCAAGAGGCTGGGGTTCCTTTTAAAAATTTATTTTTTTCAGTAGTGGTGAAAAATATGTTTTCTGGGTCCTACCAGTAAAGATGAGTAGGTCTTATATGACAAATTTACTCAAATATTCCCTAAGCCTTTGAATACTTAACATTGAAGCAAAGCAGATTTGGCATTTCTAATTCATTGGCTATGGGTCACCTTTTAGTCCATGTTTCAGCCAACCAAACAAACTGTTAGAGCCTGCTCTAACTCCCTGAGGTGCAACATCAAATGGAGAAGCTCTCCTTGATGAGCCTATATTTAAAAAAAATTAGCCCTTTTCAACGTTATGTTTCTTTCACTGTTATCTCATTGCCTTAACGTTCATTTTCATATATGTTCCCTCTGTTTATGCCTGTATACATTAGAAAACTGAAGCTGTTCTTTCAGAGTGTAGTAGTATAGTGTACTTCCTCATGAGTCATGCTTTCTACCTCAGCGTTAGAAGCTTGGTGTGACTTGAGTTCAGCTACAGATCAAGCAATGAGGGGAGGTGGAGTTGGATCCTGATAAGAATCATCACTGTCTTACATAGTAACTGCCTCAGGGATGGCCATTACAGTTTCCTCAGACAATGCAGTTAGTCACTTCAAATGCCCATGGAAAGGCCCATAGGACTGGCAGCAGGGAAGGCATGTCTGTTGGCAGAGAATATTCAACAAGATTTAGGGACTCAATGTCCCCAACTTCATCCCAATCAACGCCCTCACTTTAGCCGTAGACACCCTGTGAAATGGGATTTCAGTTTGTGCTATAATCCATCCAGCTGCAGAATGAGGCTCTGGATTTGACTTTTACCAGTTTCAGCTCTGTAGTTACCTGGGATAAGAGTCTCCTTCAGGAAACACACAGAAGCTTTCAGGTCCCTTGTGTAGCCTATGAGCTTGGAATTCTGGTTGCTGAGTTCATCCTTGTCTTGCATCATATTTTCTAGCAGCATTAGGAGCAACCATCCAACTTCATTAAATCTGCTAGTTTTCCAAAAAGGTTTGAAAGTATCATATTCACAGTCACACAACTTCTAGAGTATAATAGGTGATTGATTAAAAGTGTCCGATAGAGATATTTTGCATATACTGGATCATGCCATGGAACTCTCAGTCCATCAGTGCTCTTACTACTAGAAATGGGCTCATTTATACTGGGGAGGGCAATCGCTTTACTCAGTCTATCAGGTTCAAAGGTTAATTTCATTGAGAAATATCCTCACAAACACACCTGGAATGATGTTTAACCAAGTATTTTTCATGGCACCAGGTGAATCAGTCAAACCAACTCTTAAAAAAAGTAGTCATCATGTTGCTTCTAAATGTAATTTAATTTTTTCCTAAGTTTGTGTTAGCATTTTTTCCTGAAGTTTTCTTATCTGTATATTTTTTTATTAAGAATATTTTAGTTTCTTTTTACAGCAAAATGTGGATCCTCCTTTTTATTGTTTTCTGCAATTATATACTTGGCAAGTTAAATACCTTGGACAACATTTACGAAATTAACATTATCTAAATATATCTCTTGTAGCTAACATTTCTGAAATTATAGTGAAACTGTTTTTAAAGATTTTCTTTGTCCTTTATATTCTGTAGACTTACTATAACTAGGTTATATTTTTAAACATACTGTCTCATAATCTGTGTGTATTTATATTTTGAAGTTTCACTTTTTTCAACTGTGAAATATTCTTAGCCAGTAATCCTATCATTTTATTTGTTCTAATCTTTCCTTCTGAAAATTCTATATATTAATAGTTTAGAGCCTCTTAAGCAAATTTTCATGTATTTCAAATTTTCCATATTTAGTCTCATTCTCTTTGGCTTATTCTGAATGAATTCTCTAACACTGTCTTCAAAGTCATTTAATTTTTTCTTTGTGTTTATTCTAGAATATTCTACATCTATGGAATTTTTTAATAGGATAAGTGTATTTCTAATGCTTCCAATTGATTCTTTTGGATGTTTTCTGATTTTGATTCAAATATCCCATTTTGCCTTTTGATTTCTTGTTGTTTTTACAGATATTTTCCTTCCTCCATTTCTCTGGGTGTGTACATTCTACTTATTTTTAAGCTTTTTGATAATGAGTTGTAATTTACATATTACTGGTGAAATAATGTGATTATTCAGTTGTCTGGCTGCTGTTCTGTAATACTAATTTTTAATGGACTTTTGATTTTAATATTTGATTTTAATATCATTTAATATCATTTAATTTAATATCAATTAAATAATCAAATAATAATTTGATTTTAATATCCATGTTCTTCAATGCATTTTTTATGTCTATGCTTATCCTTTTTTGTCTGGTAGTTTTGCAGTTATGTCAACTTTTTCCTTCTAGATTCCATTTATGAATAACCAGTTTATACTGGCAGGTGAGGTCAGAATCTTTCCTTTGGAGATACTGGGGATTTAGGGAACAGTCTCTCAGTTATGTACGCTTAAATTTTTTTACTCTCATCCACCACTAGCAAAGGTGCTGCTCTATAAGCCATAGACCTAGGAAAATACTCAATTTTCTTTAACTTCATTCCCTGAGCAAAGCCCACTTTAAGACCTTCCCTGACACTTTTCTGCTCTATTCGCCACTGTACAAGTAGGTTATTTTGGATTCACAGCTGCTGTCCATTGCTGCCTGTTTCAAAACAGAAGCCCAACCAGCCAAGGCTTCAGACTATTATCTATCACTGTGGTCCCAGACTCCCTTTAATTAGTTTATTTTTATTTTAATGTATTTTCTTTCAATGCCACCTTTAAGAAACATTTATGGAAATCATAGAACTGTATTTCTCGAAATCCCCAAACACTTAAAAATACTTTTACATCACAGTTCTTTAAGTCCAGATATTTTCCCCCCATTTTAATTATTCTCACCGCATTTGTTCTCAATTGCTAACTCTTGTGACTGTAACTACTGCCATTTTAACATTGCATATATTTCAAATGCAGGAACAATATGTATCATAAATGAAGAAAGTCAGAAGTAAAATAGTGACATGGAGACTGAGAAAACAGAAATAATATATAATGAAAATTTGTGGCTTCTTCCAGTGTTAGCCAGTGATACAAAACTGCTGCTTCTGGGACTTTGATATTTAGAATTTAATAGAAAATGAGAAAAAACACATAAATCAGTGTTGAAATAGCTTAAGCATTTTAAAGAAGTAGGCAGACACACTTCACTAACTTTACTTTTCATTGATGACAGCAAAAGAGGGTTCATGTTTTATATGAATGCATGTATTTGGTTAATGCCAGTTAAGTCTAAATTAACTAGAGGTCAAACTACACTCTAAAATGCCTTTTATAATTTGTAAGTAAGCATTACTTGATTTTTCTAGATAACAAAAATAATCATTGACATGAATAGAGTCTGATTAAGAGTTTGGTTAGAAGGTTTCAAAAATTTTAACAGAACAAGTTAATTTCAATGAAATCTCACAGGAAATTGCTAAATTAAACAACAATGATGACACAGGTACAAGTTGACCAGCTATACCTAAAGCCTGGATTAAGTAGGTGACTCAGTGGAAATTTTCTCTTTTCGTTTGTTCCCTCTTATCAGTCAGCAGTTAAAAATAAAAATAAAAAATAAAAGCATTAATTTGAAGGTAGAAGTCACCATGAATGTGGAGATAACAAAAGTACTTTCAGTCTGAACTTGAATTATTCTGAAGAAATGACTACTCTTTTTGACTGGAAAGGGGAAATTGCCTGTGGATTGCAGACTTTATATCTGTAAATCTCGTCCAGTGCCTTCCTCAAAAATTTATTTTTCACTTATTGAAGGCCCAATCTTTCCTATAAATAAAAGGGAATGATTAAATTTGAATTTTAGAGAATGCACTTCTATCTACTCATTGATATATTAATTTATTAAATTGCTTCATATTTTCCTGCAGTTATTTTTTTACTCTGACCAGGTGCCCTATTAAATGAAAGTCATCTGACAGATGGCTCAAGTGCAGTAAGAGACAGAGTCCGGATAGTTTGGCAAGTTCTAAAGTGTGGATGGAAGAAAAGCAGCATTATAGAACAGCTGATCCTGAAACAGAGATTGCTCTTTTCAATGTTTTATTCTTTTTGCAATGTCTGAAAACCTTGACTGACAAGAGTGGACTGTAGGCAGCATGAGGTCAAAGGTGTACATGAAATCTTGCCGTTGATTAATGTTTTCAATCAGGATCGGCTTACACTACTGTCTAGTTGGTGTTATTATTGCAGTCTATTAATTCTGACTTGCCTTTCTAAATTTTCTTTACTCTCAATATGAGGAAAAATATGAAAAGAAATAAAAAAGAGAATAAGGTTAGAGAGACAGGGGAACTCCTGGTGAAGGGCAAGAAAGAGCAGTTGAATGCAAAGTACAGTCCTTTGTTGTCTACGTGGAATGAAAGACTTTTCCTTTCAAAAGAATGAAGTGGTGAAAAGGAAACAGAGTAAAATGACACAGATATTATTCTTCAAGTTATGGTGGCTCTTTGAAATTGTCATTTTATATTTTTTTCATTCTAATTCTGAATTAACACAGTAAAACGAGGAAGAATATCTTTGTTTCTAATTTTATTTACTTTATAGCCTATACATTGAAATAGTAGGTGAAGGGTTACATATAGATATATTTTTAATAAAATACATGTTTCTTTTAATAAGGCTTATTAATTTTTTTTGTCCCATGGAATGAACAGTGGTCTGAATATTTATGTTTCCCCACAATACATATGTTGAAAGCTCATCACCACTGTGATGGTATTAAGAATTGGCTCAAGCTTGTAATCCCAGCACTTTGGGAGGCTGAGACGGGTGGATCGCGAGGTCAGAAGATCGAGACCAGCCTGGCTAACACGGTGAAACCCCGTCTCTACTGAAAAAATACAAAAAACTAGCCGGGCGAGGTGGCGGGCGCCTGTAGTCCCAGCTACTCAGGAGGCTGAGGCAGGAGAATGGCGTAAACCCGGGAGGCAGAGCTTGCAGTGAGCTGAGATCCGGCCACTGCACTTCAGCCTGGGCGACAGAGTGAGACTCCGTCTCAAAAAAAAGAATTGGGACCTCAGGGAGGTGATTAATCACCTTATAAAAAAGGTTCCAGAAAGCCGCTTTGCCCTTTCCAACATGTGAGGACCCAGCTAGAAGATGCCATCTACGACAGAAATTGGGATTTCTCCAGACAGTGAATCTGCTGGCATTTGGTTATGGAATTCACAGCTTCCAGAACTGTCAGAAATAAATTTATGTTGTTTGTTATAGATCTGTGTATGGTATTTGTTACAGGATCCCAAATGACTGACAAGGTGCCATCCCATTTATTGAGAAAGTAGGATGCATTCAAGTAATTAAAAAAAAAATGGGAATCAGCATTTTAGATTGATCAACCAATTCATTAGACACCTTGGACACATTAATCAAATTAAAAGGTTTATTAAAGTTATCGTATTTTTATCTTTGCAAATGGACAGATAATTATGATTATCAAAAAGAAATAAAAACAGTAACTCACACTGTTTGCTTATTTCATTATTATTTATTTATTAAGTATGAAGATTATTGAGCAATATGTCCAGTTTTGTTTACAGATATTATTTACTTCCAATACTTCTACAAAAGTATAAAGACAATACTCATGACTTTCTAAGTCAACTTTTCTAAAAATAAAGTCCAAACTTCCCCAGGAGTACTTGGAGGACTTTTTACAAATTCAGATGACTAGGCTAATTCCAGACATATTAAACCAGTATATTTCTGAAGTAGAATTTGATAATCTGCATTTTGATGAAATTCCCAGGTAATTTTTATGTACAAAAAAATTGAGAACCATTATATTAATTGATTAGTTACATATGGCTAATGCCAGTATTATATGCCTAACTTAAATTCAAAGGCATATTTCCTATAGATTTTTTAGTAATACAGTTAATTTAAGAAGAAAACTATAAGAGTATCAAATTTAAAGAGACTGAGGAATTCTTGTGTGGTTTTTGTAACCAAAACACTTTTTAAAGTAAATTTAATTTACATTCATAGAAAGAAGAAAATATATTCCCCAAATCTAATTTTGTCTCAACTGTTTTTTCCCCAATGTTTGTCTCCCATTTTAAGAACTACATTTAAAAGCAAAATAACCAAGTATTGTATTATTAAACTGGAGTCTGAATTGCCTTAAAAAATTGCAAATAAATGAAGATTCCATTGGAAAAGAACAGAATTTCCCATGAATAAATGTAAGGAAGCTTAATAGATACATTGAAACAGAGCTTAATGATCTAAAATTGACAGTGAAGTTGATACAGGCAATTCCATGTATGCCAATGTTGAGCTATAAACTATTTTCTTTGTAAATAGTTTTACTGGAAGAATGCTTCAGTTCCCAAATTTCTCTAAAAGCAGAAGAAGGTAACACTTGTCAGAATCTATAAGAAGGTTTGTATTTTTAGTGTTCTCATATTTTTAGCATTCAATATTAATGTTTATCAAGCTCATTTTCAAATATGAAAGGAAATGCTTAATAGTTTAAGTATTTTGTTCCTGTTGCTCTTGTTTGAGATATATTCAGTGCTAGTTTAAAATCTACACTAAAAAGTTATTTTTATTAATAACTTTCTGAATATTTTTAACAATATAAAATGCATAAAATACTTAACATGCAGTAATAATTATGCTTAATATTTTGAGACATGTTCTTGTAGTCTTCTATAAAACCATATGTGTGTGTATATTAGTGAGGGTTCTCTAGAGGGACAGAACTGAAGAACTTGGAGTCCGAGGTTCAAGGGCAGGAAGCATCCAGCACAGGAGAAAGAGGTAGACTGGGAGACTAGACCCGTCTTGCCTTTTTACGTTTCTCTGCCTGCTTTATATTTGCTGAAAGCTGATTAGATGATGCCCACCAAATTAAGAGTGGGTCTGCTTTCTCCAGTCCACTGACTCAAATGTTAACCTCCTTTGGCAACACCCTCACAGACACACCCAGGATCAATACTTTGTTTCCTTCAATCCCATCAAGTTGATACTCAGTATTAACCATCACAATATATCGAAATGATTTTTTTTGAATGAATAATATCTTTTCTTTTTTAAACTATTAAGTTCAAGTTTCCATGTGCAGTTTTGTTATATAGGTAAACTCATGTCATGGCGTTTGTTGTGCAGATTATTTTATCACTTTGGTACTAAGCTTAGTATCCGATAGTTTTTTTTTTTTTTTTTTGCTCTCTCTCCCTCCTCCCACTCTCCACACCCAAGTAGGTCCCAGTGTCTGCTGCTCCTCTTTGTGTCAATGTGTTTTCATCCCTTAGATCCAACTTATAAGTAAGAACATGCAGTATTTAGTTTTCTGTTCCCGCTAAGGATAATGGCCTCCTGATACATCCACATTGCTGAAAATGATGTGCTCTCATTATTTTTTTTATGGCTGCACAGTGTTCCATGGTATATATGTAACATATTTGCTTTATCCACTTTACCACTGATGGACATTTAAGTTGATTTAATGTCTTTCCTACTGTGAATAATGCTACAGTGAACATATACATGGATGTGTCTTTATGTCAGAATGATTTATATTCCTTGGGGTATATATCAAATAATGGGATTGCTTAGTAGAATGCCATTTCTGTTTCTAGCTCTTCGAGGAATCCTCGCACTGGTTTTTACAATGGCTTAACTAATTTACACTCCTATCAACAGTGTAGAAGAGTTCCCTTTTCTCCACAATCTTACCAGCATGTTGTATTTTGAATTTTTAGCTAAAAGCCATTCTATTTGGTGTGAGATGGTTTCTCATTGTGGTTTTTATTTGCATTTCTGTAAAGATGAGTGATGTTTAGCGTTTTTATATGTGCTTGTTGACTGAATGTATGTCTTCTTTACAAAAGTGTCTGTTCATGTCCTTTGCCTAATTTCAATGGGGTTGTTTGTTTTCTTTTCCTGTAAATTTGAGTTCCTCATACATGCTGGATATTAGACCTTTGTCAACGCATAGTTTGCAAATAATTTTCTCTCATTTTGTAGACTGTCTGTTTATTCTGTTGATAGTTTCTTTTACTCTGCAGAAGCTGTTTACAGTCATTAGATCCCATTTGTCAATTTTTGCTTTCGTTGCAATTGCTTTTGGCATCTTTGTCACGAGATCCTTGTCTGCTCCTGCGTCCCAGAATGGTATTGCCTGAGTTATCTTCCAAAATTTTTATACTTTTGGGTTTTAGATTTAAGTCTGTAATCCATCTTGAGTTGATTTTTGTATATGGTGTAAGGAAGGGGCCTAGTTTCAATCTTCTGCATGTGGCTAGCCAGTTATCTCAGCACCATTTAGATTAGATCCACTTGTTTTTATCAGCTTTGTCAAATATCTGATGGTCGTAGGTGTGTGACCTTATGTCTGGGCTCTCTATGATGTTCCATTGGTCATATGTCTTTGTACCAATATCATATTGTTTTGGTTACTGTATCCCTATAGTATAGTTTGAAGTCAGGTAATGCGATGCTTCCTGTTTTTTTAGTTTTGCTTGGGATTGTCTTAGCTATTCAGTTCCTTTTCTGGTCCATGTGCATTTTAAAATAGGATTTTTTTGCCTGTTTTTGTTTGTTTGTTTTTTAGTTCTGTGGAGAATGTCGTTGCTAATTTAATTGGAAAGCATTGAATCTGTAAATTGCCTTGGGCACTAAGGCCATTTTAATGATATTGATTCTTGCTATCCAAGAGCATGGAATGTTTTTCCATTTGTTTGTATCATCTTGGATTTCTTTGAGTAGTGTTTTATGAATCCTTATTGTAGAGATCTACCACCTTTCTGGTTAACTGTATTCCTCAGTATTTTATTCTTTTTGTGACAATTGTGAAGGTGACTGAATTCTTGATTTGGCTCTCTGCTTGATTGTTGGTATATAGGAATGCTACTAATTTTTGTACGTTGATTTTGCAACCTGAAGCTTTGCCGAAGTTGTTTATCAACTCAAGGAACTTGTGGGCTGAGACTATGAAGTGTTCTAGATATAGAAATAATTATGTTGTCTGCATACAGGGATGTTTTGACTTTCTCTCTTCTTTGGATACCCTTTATTCCTTTCTCTCTCATGTTTGCTCTGACCGGGACTTCTAATATTACATTTAACAGGGATAGTAAGAGAAGGCATCTTTGTCCTGTGAAAGTTTTCAAGGGGACTGCTTCTAGTTTTTGCCAATTCAGAATGATGTTGCCTATGGCTTTACCACAGGTATGTTCCTTCAATTTCTAGTTTATTGAATGTTTTTAACATGAAGGAGTGTTGAATTTTAACTAAAGCTTTTCTTCTGCATCTATTGAGATAATCATGTGTTTTCTCTTTAGTCATGTTTATATGATGAACATGAACACATTTATTGGTTTGTATATGTTGAGTCAACCTTCTATCCCAGGGATAAAACCTATTTGATTGTAGTGGATTAGCTTTTTGACATGCTGCTGGATCTTGATTATTAGTATTTTGCTGAGGATATTTTGCATTGATGTTCATCAGGGATGTTGGCCTGAACTTTTCCTTTTTTGTTGTGTCTCTTCTAGGTTTTGACATAAGAAAGATGCTGGCCTCAGAATGAGTTAGGGTGGAGTCCTCCTCCTCAATTTTTTGGAATAGTTTCAGCAGGAATGATACTATATTTTCTTGGTACTTCTGGTGGAATTCGGCCATAAATCTGTCTAGTCCTAGGCTTCTTTTCTTTCTTTCTTTTTTTTTATTGTTAATAGGTTATTTATTACTGATTCAATTTCCAAGCTTATAATTGGTCTTTTCAGAGAATCTATTTCTATGTTTTCCAATAAAGCCACCTATTCTTTTTACCTTTTTTACTTAGTACTTTAAAAGCCTTTCTCTACCTTCTCATGAGAGTCATTTTTGAGCAAATTACCTAGTGGCTGCAATAATAATAAGCTATAAGGACGTATACTATTTTTACTTAAACATGTGTTTCTATTACTAGTACATATTATGTACTCTTGTTAATATGTTCATACTGGGTGTATTGGCCTTTGTCTATTTCATACCTTAGTGGGAAGTTTTCTGCATAGAAGTGCATAGAAATGAAATTAGACATGGAAGTAGTATCCTGCTTTATTTACTCTACTTGATGTATATCAGCAATAAAATTTCAAAAGATAAGAAAGAATATGTGACTTTGGATTGAAATCTATGACACCCATTTTTTTGTGTCCAAAAATGTACACTTATTTATATAATAAAGTATTATTTTGTAAATTCTTAGAAGTGGACACATGCAAGACAGCTCTTAATCTGACAAATTTTTGAAAGTATGATAATATCCAGAGTTGGCAAAAGTTTTGGAGAAAACACTACATATATATACTGCTGATAGGAATATACAATTTCAAAGCTTCCTTAAAAGTAATTTGGAAAATATTTTATAACCATTGCTAGAACACTATTATAATAATATTTAAGCTAATACAGAAAAGACAGAGGCTGGTGTGACTTTCTGACATTTTCATAAGAAATTAGAAGATATTTTATAATGAAAGGATCAGAAGAAAACTACAGAAGTTTCCTATAGAAATGAAAATTCGTTTTCAGATTACACTATCTCATCATCTTTGTATCCTTTCAACACTGCCCTTAGCCCAATATCAGAGATGTTTGGCCCCAGAGATTTTATATTCTATAAATTTCCATTTTCACACACTCTTCCATGAAACCTAAAAGTTTTCCATATGATTCTGGATTTTATTTATAATTTGGCACCAAACACATGATAAGAAGTACCAGGTCTTCTTGCAGTAGCCCAGCCTAATAAAACACAGTTAATACTACAGATTACCTTAGGGAAATGTGAAAGTGAGCATTTTTAAGACAATTCTTAGGAGTAGAATTTTAGTTAAAGTATGATTTTTAAGAATATAAATAAAGAGTTTTTCATAATTCACAAATGTAATTTTACTATATTAGTGGAACTTAGTTAAATGTATCATAAAACCTGAAGACATTTGTCTATGTTAATCATAGATAAGCTGCTAGCAATAATAGTATCTTTAAGACTCTTTAAATGAAAACACTATTGCCTGTTTCTCAAAGAAATAGAGAATATGGTCATTAACTCTGAAACTTAGAACAAAATTTCAAGATCATCTCATGAGTGTTTTATTAGCTAAATTAGCCATTAGAGATGTCCAAATG
This sequence comes from Colobus angolensis palliatus, assembly GCF_000951035.1. Classification (NCBI taxonomy): domain Eukaryota; kingdom Metazoa; phylum Chordata; class Mammalia; order Primates; family Cercopithecidae; genus Colobus; species Colobus angolensis. Next base: position 27,518,163 of record NW_012118487.1, on the reverse strand, counting down.
CTTTTTAAATATTTGAAGACTTCATAACTGACAGTTTCAATTTGATTTTAAAAGTTTTGTGAAGATGATAATAGTAATAATGCTGCCACCTTAACATTGCATATATTTTTAATATGCTCTACCTTATGTGGACACTAAGTCATGTTATGGGTATTTATGAATGTTTAAAATAGTTCAATTTTATTATTTAATTTATAGTGCATTAAAATCAGCTACATTCCTAATTTTAAAATTTATAACATTTTTGGAGCCCACACATAATGCTAATGGCATTTCATTATTAATTTCATTAATCCACCTCAAAAATCCTATGAAAGGCAAAATTATTTTTTGTTTTTGCCAGTGAGAAACTTGAGGCAAAAAAAGCTTAAACAACTTGCTGAAAGTCAAATTTAGAGCTAAATGGCCATGCTATAAATAATCTCAGCTATATCAGAAAAATAAGTGTGTATGTACACTTGTGTGTGCATGTAGACAAAGAGAAAGTGCACATACATAAATAATAAAACAAATGTAATATTAGGAGGTTGAGCTGGGGAAAGAGTATATAAATATTCTTTGTATTATTATCACTATTTAATTTTTCTGTTTGAAATTATTTCTAAATAAAAATCTTTTAAAAACCTGACCAATTCTGAAATATCTATTTCTTTCCATGTACATATTTAGAAATGAAAGCTATGTGAATACCAAGAAAATCTCATATAAAATATATTACAATTTTATGGAAAGAATAAATACCATATTTTAGATGTCATAAATAATAATCTTAAGAAATGAAAGCTCAAGAGAATGAGAAGATAAAACACAGACAGGGAGAAAATATTTGCAAAAGACTTATGTAATAAAATACTGTTATCCAAAACATACAAATAACTCTTAAAGCTCATCAACAAACACAGACAACCCAATTTACAAATTGGTGAAAGATCTGAACATACATATCACAAAAAAGATACACAAATGACAAATAAGCATATCAAAAGGTACACAACATCATATGTCATTGAAACTGCAAATTAAAAAATGAGATACGACTACATATCTGTTGGGATGGTCAAAATCCAGAAAACATTGATGACACTAAGTCTTGTTGATGATGTGGAGTGAAAGGAACCCTCATTTATGGCTGATAAAAATGTCAAAGGGTACAGGCCACTTCAAAAGAGTTTGGTATTTTAGTTTCTCAATCATGCTCCTTGGTAAACCCTGCACACAGATATATATAGTAACATTATTCATAATTGCCAAAACTTGGAAGCAGTCAAGATGTTTTTCAGTAGGTGAACATATAAACTAACTGTGGTATCTCCAGACAACGTAATATTATTTAGCACTATAAAGGCATGAGCAATCAAGCCACAAAAGGCATGGAGGGAACTTAAATGCATATTATTAAGTAAAATAATCCAATCTGAAAATGTTATATACTGTATGATTCTAACTGTATGACACTCTGGAAAAAGCAAATCTGAGAAGACAGTAGGAAGATCAGTGGTTGCCAGGTGTTGGGGCAAGGGGAGGATGAATAGGCAGAGCACAGACGATTTTTAGAAGAATGAAACTATGTTAAAATAATATAATGGTGGATGCAAGTCATCGTACATTGTAATATTTACTATAAAACCCATAATATGTACAATACCAAGGGTGAATCCTAATGTAAACTATAAACATAAAGTAAAAATGATGTGCCAATATACTTCATAGATTATAAAAAAGGGATTACTCTGATTTGGGATACTGATAGAGGGAGAGGCTGTGTGTGTGGAGGCGGGAGGTATGTGGTATCTCAGTATATTCTGCTCACTTATGCTGTGAACCTATGACTGATCCCAAATTAAAGTTTATTTAAAAAAAAAATTATTTCCTGTGCTTCATTTTTTATATTATCATTGGTTGTAATGCTTAGCAAGCCTGTATTTGTTTAATTAATAATGTATTAAACACAATAAAAACAATCATTTGATAATTTAATTATTACTGCTTTATCAGTCGCATAAAAATTGGAAGCTTAAATATGGATATCCATGGTTTTTTTTTTTTTGGTAATTTTATGGAAAGAATTAGTTATTAGTTTAATGTGACCATTCTGGTTAAAGTCATGAAATCCTACATTTCTCTATATCTAAATGAAGAATGTAGAATTTTTTATGAATACCTAATAGTCAAATATATTTATAAGGTACATGTGATATTTTGATACACACATACAATGTGTAATGATCAATTACAGTATTTACAATATCTATCACCTCAAACATTTATCTTTTTTTGGAACATTGCAAATATTCTCTTCTAGCTATTTTGAAATATGCTATATATTGTTGTTAACGGTAGTCACCTTACTGTGCTATCAAACATTACAGCTTATTCCTTCAATCTAATCATATGTTTATAGTCATTAACCAACTTCTCTTCACCCCCACCTCCCTGCCTGGTCAACACTGCCGAGTCTCTGTACCCATCATTCCGCTCTCTACCTCCAAAAATTTGACTTTTTAAGCTCCCGCATATGAATATTATTTCACTTAACATAATGACCTCCAATCACATCTATGTTGCTGCTAACAACAGCGTTTTATTTTTTTATGGCTGAATACTATTCCATTGTGTATGTATACCACAGTTTCTGTATCCATTTATCCATTGATGAACAATTAGGTTGATTCTACATCTTGTCTATTGTGAATAACGCTACATTTTTTAAACATATTTTTAAAACTGACAGGCATTTTAAAAAATTCTATTTTTCTGATAACTGTCTCTTAGATTTAAATCGTATATAAAGCATTCCAGTGGGTAAAAATGTAAACTATTTGGGAGAAGTAAATTAATGTTTTGAATTTCAAAATTTTTTTTGTTTTCAAATTTTATGTTTCAAACTCCAGTCAAATCTTTTGTTTTAAATATAACAATGTGGCTTACTAGCTAATCAATTTAAATTTGAACAGTCCTCCCATCTGTGTTAAAAGAGTGTTCTCAATTACATACTGAATTAAATAAGAGATAAGAAGATTCTGAGAACTCAAAATTTATAGTTTTATTACTCTGAAAAATTAAATCTAAAAATGTGTGAAAATCCACATTAGTCATTCAGTTTCAGCACATAAATGTAAATGGCTTGGAACTAAAATTCACTTCAGACTGTAAGTAATAATTACCCAGAAACACGGCATGAGCCTCATTAGATCCTACATTTAATACAAGTGAGGAGCACAAGGGACCCACACAAATCTGCACAAATAAGTGGATTATAGTATTTAATCAGCATAAAATGGTCACTGTAAAGCTTCAATAAGAAGCATTTTCAAAAAAAGAAATCAGAGAAGATGATCTTGAAAATAAAATTTGGTGTTGAGGTTGACAGTTGCTTTAACAAAATGCAGCTAATTTTTATGAAGCAGTCTTTTCATGTTCTTTTTCTATGTATAAGAAATTAGTGGCTTTGGGAGGCCAAGGCAGGCAGATCACTTGAGGTCAGGAGTTTGAGACCAGCCTGGGCAACATGGCAAAACCCCATCTCTACTAAAAATACAAAAATTAGAACAATCGAGGGGGACGGAGCAAGATGGCCGAATAGGAACAGCTCCAGTCTCCAGCTCCCAGCGCGAGTGACACAGAAGACAGGTGATTTCTGCATTTTCAACTGAGGTACTGGGTACGTCTCACTAGGGAGTGCTGGACAATCGGTGCTGGTCAGCTGCTGCAGCCCGACCAGCGAGAGCTGAAGCAGGGCGAGGCATCGCCTCACCTGGGAAGCACAAGGGGGAAGGGAATCCCTTTTCCTAGCCAGCGGAACTGAGACACAAAACACCTGGAAAATCAGGTAACTCCCACCCCAATACTGCACTTTACCAAGGGTCTCAGCAAACGGGCACACCAGGAGATTATATCCCACACCTGGCCGGGAGGGTCCCATGCCCACGGAGCCTCCCTCATTTCTGCTAGCACAGCAGTCTGCAATCTAACAGCAAGACAGCAGCGAGGCTGGGGGAGGGGCGCCCGCCTTTGCTGAGGCTTAAGTAGGTAAACAAAGC
>NW_012118487.1:27502819-27508712 GCF_000951035.1 Colobus angolensis palliatus | reverse complement strand
CGCAAGAACAGAAAATGAAACACTGCATGTTCTCACTCATAGGTGGGAATTGAACAGTGAGAACACTTGGACACAGGAAAGGGAACATCACACACAGGGGCCTGTTGTGGGGTGGGGGGAGGGGACAAGTATAGCATTAGGAGATATATCTATTTCAAATGACAAGTTAATGGTTGCAGCACACCAACATGGCACATGTACGCATATGTAACAAACCTGCACATTGTGCACATGTACCCTCGAACTTAAAGTGTAATAAAAAAAAAAAGTTAACCTCATGGAGGTAGTGTAGAATGATGGCTACCAGAGACTTGGAAGGATTGCCTCAGGGAGGGGAGAAAGATATGAAGACAGGTTGGTTTGTAATGCATGTACAAAATACAGTTAGAAGAATACAGTTCTAGTGTTGGATGGCACAGTAGAGTGACTGTGGTTAATAAAATATATTGTATGTTTCAGAATAGCTAGAAGAGAAAATTTGAAATGTTCCTAAAAATAGAAATGATAAAATTTTATGGTGATGGATATCCTAAATACTGTAATTTGATTATTACACATTGTCTGTTTGTATGAAAAGTTCACATGTACCCCCATAAATTGCTATAAATATTATGCATCAATAAAAATTAAAAAGAGATTAGTAACTCTACTATGATAGCAAAGTGTATAAAAATACAGAAAAATCAGGAAGTGTGAAAAATGTTTCTTGATAAAAAAGAATAATCGTGTTAATATTATCTTAACTACATTATTCAACTTTTAATACTTATTTATGCTTCATTATATCTCTGAAAAATCAGTATCTTAATTTATCAAGTATTTATTGCTCTAATACTATGTAACAAACTCTGATAGGCAATATTGCTAGAAAGATAATTTTAAAAATTCTTCTCTTGAGAAGCTTATAATCTAAAGAGTTAAAGAAATAGATTATTGTAACCTAATGTCATAATTCTACTATACGTTCTTATGTAGCATGCCTTATGAAAATATAAGAAAAGCAAATCTTCCATTCAGTTAGGAATTAGGAAATTCAATGTTATTATATCAATTAAAATTGGAACAAGTGTATTATATTTCAGAATCTATACACAGGGTAGATGTAAGTCCCATTTAGAGAGTGTGAAAGAGAGAAACATTAAAATTCAGATGTCCCAATATTTTTTTCCTTTGAGATACATTTTAATCCAACTTCTGAAGTGTTGAAGAAAATAGGTCTCTATTAACAGGGAAGTGACAAAACCAAAACTTCCTGATATAGTCACCTCCATCCCTCCCGTCATCACCATTTCTCCATCTTCAGGCTAAGACATCTACAAAAGGCATTTAGAAAACGCATTAGCTCCTTCGTGTTCAACTGCTACTGCAATACATGACTCTACATAGCAACAACTGGTACCAGAAATCGTGCACTCAGAATATGAAACATAAAGTTGGTCCAGTTGGGACCAAAAATTGTTATAATCCAATGATTAGGAAAAGAGCATGTTCTATAGTAGACCGCAGGTTAACAATCATACATAGTCCAACATAGGGGTAAATAAATAGACCTCAGAAAAATTCATTAAGTTTTATAATCTCACAGGAAAATGTCATTTATTTCTTATTATTTGCTAGATCACAGATAATTCTATGCTCTTTGATTTTTTTTTTTTTTATTGTCTGCTAGGCCTCTATTTTCAAAGCCCTAGTGAAGAAAAAAAATGATTAGGTTGGTATTCTATTGATACTCTTAAATCCATTTATGAACTTTAATTTTTTTCTTAAAAATCACATGTTGAGTTTAATTACAAGGTTTTTATTTTATTTATTTATTTATTTTTTTCAGACGGAGTCTCGCTCTGTCACCCAGGCTAGAGTGCAGTGGCGGGATCTCGGCTCACTGCAAGCTCTGCCTCCCAGGTTCAGCCATTTTCCTGCCTCAGCCTTCCAAGTAGCTGGGACTACAGGCGCCCGCCACCACGCCCAGCTAAATTTTTGTATTTTCAGTAGAGACGGGGTTTCACCGTGGTAGCCAGGATGGTCTGGATCTCCTGACCTCGTAATCCGCCCGCCCCGGCCTCCCAAAGTGCTGGGATTACAGGCGTGAGCCACCGCGCCTGGCTAATTACAAGGTTTTTAATAAAAAATCCAAACCACAAAACTTTAGAATGTGAATTTAAACAAATAATTATACTCTCATGTGAGGAAAAAAGATTTCTCAACACATCTGAGTATCTAATGAAATAAATGCCTGTTTATAAATAAAATATTTATTTTGAAGAAAAATTTCTAAGGGCATTTTTATTCAGGAAACTAAAATGTTACAAATTAATTTATCAAATAATGGGCCTGATATATGAGATGAGAAACTCTTCTCCCAATTGTATTGTGGAGCAGCATTTTGAATGTTCACTAAGAATATTTATTTTATTATATTTTGTTATATTTTTATTAACAGTCTTTATAACCAAGGCTAATGTTTCTTTCATTTAGCTACTCCAACAGTTCCATTTCTAATTTGAAATTTGAAAGTACGTAAAAGCATAGTTTTGGAATTTTTAAAAAGTCTGTTAAAAACCAGAACAGGTGTTTATTTAGTGTACATTCTTGGGGAAATATTCAAATATTTGGATTGCCACATGGCAGTTCTGAACACAGAAGCATAGGGTAACTACCCACCTTCCTCCCCAACCCCTGCCAAATTATCTTTGCTAAAACAGATGAATTCTAGCTCTATTTTTGTTTTGGGGAAACACTCCAAGTAGTCTGTAGAACATGTTTCATAGGCTTTAGCACACCTGAACCAGGTCTTCAAACATGGGAACACAGCCAGGAACAAGCCTCAGAGGAAAACTGATGAGAGACTGTGCTATTGGTTCATGGAAAACGGAGCTTAGTGCCACAAGTTGATGTTTCCTTTTTATATGTATACATTAGGAACCTAAATTCATGAGAGAAAATGCTGGCTTACAGAGAGAAAAGATCACATTTATTCCAGTATTTAGGTCTCACTGTTTCTTCTTCAGCGTTGCTCTTTTCTTATTTCAAGTTGTGCTCATTGAAAATCTGCAGCAGATCAGAATTTCTTCTTCTAATAAATGGCAAATACATCAATTGTCATTCACTCTTCTTATCTGCTTGCTTTCAAAACACACAGTAATACAGAGAATATGAATATATCATATTCTGATGTTAGAAAAGCACTAATTCAGACTTGAAGATAAAAAATTTTGATAAATTGTTAATCTAGTGTCTACCAGTAATAGGATAAGTAAAACTCAGAAAACTGAATGAATATAAGCTTATTTTTGTTTTCATTTTGCATAATAGCAATGTCTTATTTATCATAACATTTATAAATGTACACACATATTTATTATGGAAATACTGAAAATGTAAAACATATACAAATAAAAATTAAACTGAGATGGTATTTCATCATATGGAGTTAATCACCATTATCTATTCATTGTATTCATTTTTAGAACTCTTCCTGTGTTTCTATGTACAATTCTTAGGCTATATGTGTTTATTTTGTGTAATTGTGGCATGTAAGAGTTCTCTATGCCTTATCAGCTTACAGATACAAACAAAATTTACAAATGGCAATAACCATAATTTGATGAATTTTTTTCTTACTTGCTACTGCTGTAACTCCAAGTCTTCTCAGTTATTTCTTTTCACGTTGTCTAACAACATCTTCAGAAGTATTTCTCATGTGGTTGATAATATGTCTAGAGAAATATACACTACTGGATATATCTGTGTATTAGGTTTTCTTCACCTACTCAGCTTGCTATTATTATTCATCAGTATAGCTCAATTAGTTCCAATTGTTCATATTAAATCTTCTTTACAGGCATTGGCTGCATGCTGTTGTCAATGTTTCCATTTTCCATTCAAGTTTTCATGGGTATGGCTTCTGTTTTGACTGAGTATTGAATTGCTTTCACGTCATTCTGTCTTTGATATGAAAGTGAGATGAGTGGCCTTCTCACATTGCATCACACATTTCATCTGGCACCAAAGAAGTGTTATTTTTTTTTTCCAGTCTCATAGAATCTCTTCCAAAAAGCAGGTTTTTTGGATTTCCTCTTTTGTCAGTATAATCTGGTCTTGGATGTCAGTGGCTTGCCAATTTCTCCATTAATTTTGCCACAGTGTACACTGATATGCATACCTTTGCCTTCACCAAAACCCCCAATGCATTTCCACCATGCAAGTGGAATTGGGGTATTCACATATATGCCTAATGTATCAAGAAATGTCTGCATTCCAGTGGTGGGCGCAGATTATGCCTATCCTGATATCTACCAGGTTGTACCATGTAAGTTTATACAATCCTAGGAAATAATAAACCCTTTCATCAAAATGTTTTGAAAGAACCTATTGCAAGAGTCTTCCTACCATTGCAATATTTTAACAATTTGAGATTTGTTTAGTTTACCTCAGAATATTTGCCTCATACTTATTTTAACTGTATAAGAATTAAAATTTATTGATATGTGTTTATAACTTTTTAAAATTTTATTTTATGGCAATGCACTCTTATACTAGGTTTATTAAATGCTTATTTTTTATTGCATATTTTGTATTTCTCTCTCTTATCCATCTGCTCATCTGTACTTTTATTTGCTGTCTGTTGTAAGGTGGAAATACAGGTTAGTATTCTTTCTCTACATTAAAACTGAAATGGAGAATTCTTGTAAAGATACTGTGATGGAAATTAGGAACTCAGAATTCAATTTCAAAAGATTTTCTTCAATGAACTTGAAGCTTCTTGAGCAAAACACAGATAAAATATAAATTTACATGAATAGTTAATGGATGCCAAATGTCATAATTTCTGTTATTACTATTTTAAATACTTAATATTTACTGAGGGCTTCCTGTGAAGATTTATTATATCTTTTATTAATCAGACCTAAAGGCTAGAAGAAAGACGCAAGTATGCCATAGTTTTCCAGCTTGAGAAACTGGCTATATAATATAGCACAATTAGGGAATTCTATATGATGGACTGGTGTAGGGAGAAAAAAAATATGAGTTCAGTTTTGGTAAGATTGGTCAATACGTCTGTAAGACTTCTAAGAAGAGGTGTCCTGGAGAAGTGTCTTGGAGATCTTAGAAAAGGCAGTGCCACTGGAATGACAAGTCAGAATTCAGATTAAATTGAATTGAGGAGTGAGATAAAAATTAGGAATAAGGGCAGCAAGTACAAACAAAAGGTTCATAAAAAATTAAAGTGTGAAATGAAAGAAAGCTATAGTATGACCTGGATAAAAACAGGGAGTCAAAGAAGTGTCTTTTTGTGTGTGTGTTGAGAAAGAATTTAACATATGACAGCAATGAAAGGAAGAGTACAGTGTAAAAGGACACGTGTATCCAGGGCCTCTGAAGGAATACATAAACAGGCAGCTGAGACGAAGAAGAGGACATGATAAAGGCGGAAGATAAGAGTCATTCATCCATTGAAATAATGAAGACAGAGGTCCAGATAAATACACATTTGTTAATTTGATGGTGCAAAATTGAAGACCTTTTAACAAAATGACTTACTCTCTTTAATGTGGCTCTGAGTTTATCTGCTAAGGAGCTTGAAGAAAAGTCAAGAAGGTTGAAAATAGTGATTGAGAAGAATTAGAAAGTAAATTCACAAGGGAAATGGTAATATTGCTGATCAAACCCAAGAAGGCACTATGCTTAGTGAGTAGAAATTTACATTGGTGCTACTCTTCTAGGCCATGTGATTACTTCTGGCATGAAAGCTAGGATAGGCAGGAGAAAGACACTTAATTTCAATCAAAGTTGAAGTCTTTTTATTTATTTATTTATTTTTATTATACTTTAAGTTCTAGGGTACATGTGCATAACGTGCAGGTTTGTTACATATGTATACTTGTGCCATGTT
>NW_012118487.1:27460673-27501674 GCF_000951035.1 Colobus angolensis palliatus | reverse complement strand
CAGTTAGGAAAAGAAGAAGTCAAATTGTCCCTGTTTGCAGATGACATGATTGTATATTTAGAAAACCCCATTGTCTCAGCCCAAAGTTGAAGTCTTTAGAGAAGGTGAAATGAAATAGCTGGGGGTTTAAAACTTCGTGAAGAGAATATCAAAAATGATGTCAAGAGGTGTGGGTGATAGATAGGAGAGCTTAGCCTAGACCCCGGAATAGCTTTTACCATTTATTTTTTTAAAATACACAAATTACAGTTTATGAAGAAAAGATTTTTAAAAAGACTTGGCAAATTGAAGTAGTTAAAAAACACAAGAGAGTTGCAAAGATTATCTTGTTTAAGATACCCACCGATGAACAAATTCAGCCCAAATGTCCAGACTCTTAGGAGAAACTGGAAGTGTTTCCCTTTTCTTTAAAAGTCTGTGAAAAACCAGAACAGGCATTTATTTAGTGTACATTCTTGTACACTAAGGCTTGTGGATAGTTAACTTTGTTGTGATTACGGCTCATCTTTTATAACATGCTCTACCTTTCTTTTCAGAGTATCTTAAAATAGGGAGCAGCGAAAATAGCGCTTTAATTACACAATCTCTTCTTTGCATCTTATCTCATGTTTGAATATATTCTGTGGAAAATCAGCTACACTGTAAAAAGTATTTGGAATCTTCCCCTACCACACTTCTCTTAAATACACACACACACACACACACACATATATACACATACACTATATATACATATATATACACACACACACACATATATATACACTACATATACGTATATATGTGTATAAAGTGGAACAATAATTTATCTCCACATTATAGCAGAAAATTCTGACTTTAATGCTTATCACATTTGTATCAGCCACCTAAAAATAATGTTGGCATTATTAACAAAGTATCAATAAAATAACTCATATGGTGAAGTGTGTGTATGTATGGGGGTGAGATTACTTATGTAAATTCACACAGATGACAGGAGTGGGTGTCCTTAGTTCAGCAATGTACAATTCCAGTAGCAGACTAAGTATGATGGTTGTGAGTTAAATAGCTGGAGACACCCACAATGTAAATGTTGAGAGAGCAATAGCAGATGATTGACATGTGAATAAAGAAATGACTAAATACTTTAAACTTTCAAGCCCTGCAAGAATGTTACACACTGTGATTTTTTTCTGACCCTGGCACTGTAGGAAGAAATGTTACTCTTGCCTTGTCAGATGTAGTGTGAATAGTTGGGAGGCCGAGCATCCGTCTTGGTTAAGTGCTGTCCAATTACTGTCGGTGATTCCCACTGCTCGCCAGAAAGTGTTGCGTTAATTGTGTTCATTTTAGCAATGCTAAAAATACATTTCTTGTGCTATAAAAATGCAGACATTTTTTTCCATCAGTAATTTTGGATAATGTTTATCACAAATGCAAGATGAGGGTAGAAAATTTGCTAAAAGCCAAGAATCTATAACCAAATTTTGCCTGCCTAATACCCCATATAAATAAACATAGAACAAGTTGCAAAATAGTGACAAAATTGTTTCAATTGAATTAAGACATTTTATTTTATAGTGTTTCAAAAAATAAATAACTGACAACATAATGATTATTGCAGGAGGACAATGTCTTCTTTAAAAAAAAATAGCAGCAAATATATTTTTGCCTGATGCCTGTGGGGGAAACAAATCAACTTCCCATATCCTAGTAAACTAGAAATAATTCAAGGTAAAGCAAAAAGTAGTGCAAATGAAAACCAAAACAAGAATGTATTGTGAGATGAGAACTTTGTAGGGTTTTATGAGATATAAAACAGACTGAATAAAACAAATGAAACATCACACCTGTCTGGTACACTGTCTAAAGAAACAAAAGAACAGTAGAGAAAATGTCACCAAATGTCAAAACTAGAACTCCTACAAAATAAAGCAGAACGTTTTCCTAGAGATAAGGACTGCTACACAAACCTACCAGAACTCTATAAATCAAATTCATGAAAAAGGGAGACCTCAATAGACTAGAATGTCAACATTAATAAAAACAGTCAAATAGAACTATCACATTAGAGTAGTAATGTAAAAAGGAAGAGAAGTGAAACTATTATTTCCAGTTGTCAGGCTTTGCAGCAATATGTTTGTGTGAGTTCTAGAAGGTGATAATGGTGAAGAATAGTACAAGGAGGAAAAGGGGAGATATTAGGAAAGTAAGTGGTGGATCAAGAAGAATAGAAAAGGAATCATTGATCTGCAGATGTTGCAATTTTGTTTTTAGCATAAGCAAAATGCTAACAGCTACTAGAGATGGAGCCTGATGATATGCTAGCAACTCTGCTTGCTGCTTATAAGATTATTTTATCCTCACAATAACTGTTGTAGGAATGTATTGCTATTTTCTTTAGAGATGAGAGTAGTGAATCAAAAGGCATATATTGATTGATCAGCATCACATGGTAACTGAGTAGCTGGAGTATGATTCAAGCCAATGCACATTATTTTGAAATATAATGTGTTCATTCATTCTCTTGTACCTATTCTGCTTTCCATGTTAAATGCTTAGCAGATAAATCCACATCGCAATTGTGAAAATATGAGTGTGATACTGGGATTCTTATCAGATAATTAACTATAGAAGGTTAAAACTTTCCAACTGGACAGTTTTACCGCAGTTGGAACCTATTTGGGTCTCTGAAGAATAACTGACAATTTAGTCATAAATAATTTGACCTCTGGGTGAGGCTGTAAAATATTAGCCAGTGAAACTTTAGAAAATATTTACCAAACATTAGGGTTTTGTTTCAGCTCAGCTGCTGCTAAGCTATTATCCTGACAATAATTAGTGAAAGGTTCAATAGCTTAAGGCTGGTTCATAATGAAACCATGTCATCTGCACAGAGAGGGATGATTATCTTCTAATTTGTGGAGTTAGAAAGGACTGCATTCAAATTATCTAAATCAGTAGCTAAGTTATCCGACTTATTTTCTGCCTCACACGGATCATATGTAAAACATAGTCTCATGGGTGACATCACTCATTACATAAAATAATTCTAAAATAAGAGAGAAGTAGAAGGGCATATCTCCCTAAGGTAATCATTCTCAGTTCAAGCTGTTCATCATAGTTGCTTGCAAACTTAATAAAAACACAGTTTCAGATTTATGTCCCTACAATTTTGATTCTGCACAGCTGAGAAGGACCTGGGCATGTCTATGTTTGCAAAACGACTTGATTTTGAGGCATAGACAGGATGGAAAACTATTATTAAAGGGGGATACAGAATCTTATGTGTGTTAGATTCCAAGATGCTGTTGAAATAAACAAACAAATATTCAACAACAACAAAACTCCAAAGAGTTCCTGATATACCACCTGAACTGTGTTTCTAGAATGGAATCAATCAAAATGCTGATTGTTGAGTGCATTTATAGACTGAATTCAAGATTTGTGCACGAATGTGCACATTTTTACCTGCATCTTTTTGAAATAGCAGAAAAATATAAAATGTAAATAATTTCACAAAAGTCTTGAAATACAAACTTGAAATCCTGCTAAGCAAAAGAGAAGAACTTTGAGTGAATTTCCCCAAAAGAAGTCTGGCGAGTGGCGGGAAGGACTACAATCTCAGAAATTGGGAGCAGAGCATGGTGATTCAGAAAATAATTTAGTGAGTGATATGTATGGAACAGTTGTACCAGGCCCTCTCAGAAAGAGGCTGATTGCAGCTTATGTTCCCTCACTAAAGCCAAGACTATTTTTACACTGTGAAAGCCCATAACTATTCTAATGAAGTGGAACATCTGTAATGGTTGTGCTGCGCCATGCAAGTGTTTGAGAGGCAATGCCTGGAAAGTGCCCAGATATCTTCCGGTTGATACGAAGAACAAAGGAACTTGAATAGACAAAATGCAAGCTGTTCACATTCACAGCTTCTCAGGCCAAAAATCTGGATATCAGATTTGATCTATCATGTTTTTTACCCCCTACTCAATTTATCAGAGAATTTTGTTAGGTCTAAATGAAAACTTTACATCACATTTATATACTTCTTTCAATTTCCACAGCTACCATTCATTCCATTCTGTACCAGCGTCATCTTCACTTTCCTTACTGTAGTACCTTCCTAGCTGGCCTCTCCGTTTGCATTCTTCTTTCATCCAAATCTAATCTCCACACAGCTCCTATAATGACGTTTTCAAAACACAAATCAGGCCATACTCTTCATTAGCTTAAAGCCCTGCCATAGTTCCTGAATCTTAAAACCACATTTCTTGCAGTGGGCTGAGACATTGCCTTTCAGTCCTTCCCATGTCTCCTAGCTCCTGTCCTCCCTTGCAGGGGAGCATTCCTGATTTTTGTCCTTTTCTATTGTTCCTAGGTATATGACTTTTATTATAAATGTGAATAAATGTAAATTGGTATGAAAATATATACACCTGTAAGTAAATATAATAATGTACACAATACTGTTGATGTTCCTTTGCTTGAGAGAAAAGGGTTATCTTTTTAAAAATTATGGATAAATATTGCAAGGTTACTTAGACCGCAGTAAGTTATTATAGAATGAACCACTTTATTTTTTTTTCCTTTTATTTTTCTAGTCTCCACGTTTTATTGATTATGGTCTCTAGAGGAAAAGCAATATTGAAAACAAAAAAGATTTTCTCAACTTGTTCTAAAATATCTATCACTGAAATAAAGGTTAGCAAAGAAAAAAGAAAACAAAATGTAATGCCTTAATTAGAAATGTAAAAGTACTAACTCAAGAAATGTCACACATATTTCCAATGAGTAATAGTTATCTGGTATTATAAATTAGCTCAAACAAATATATTTTTTCTCATAGTGAAAAAATATTTATGAGAAATCCATATCTGCTGTGCATTATGTTTAGACAAAACAATATAATTATTTGTGTTCGGATCTTCTAAAATTTAAAATTCAGGTGATAGGTACTCTATAGATGGACATTATAGATCTAGACATACCTGAACAACTGCCATATGCAACGGCAAATTAAATACATATATATACTTTCTGAGGCATACCAAGGGCATCATAGAAATTGTGTTCAAGACTGAAGGAAAAAAATGATTACTTTATATACCAGGCAGACAAGAAGGTGACACATAGAAAGTAAAATAAATTGTGTAATATAACCGTCTTTACCAAATTTACTTTAGTTGAAATCTGAATAAAGAATGGCATAAAACATTAAATAAAGGGAGGCTTCCTTAAAAATAGCCAAGTGGCTACGTAAAAATAAAGACTGAAAAAGGGCCAGGCGCGGTGGCTCACGCCTGTAATCCCAGCACTTTGGGAGGCTGAGGTGAGTGGATCACAAGCTCAGGAGTTCAAGATCGTCCTGGCCAAGATGGTGAAACCCTGCCTCTACTAAAAATACAAAAACTTAGCCAGGCAAGGTGGTGGGTGCCTGTAATCCCAGCTACTCAGAAGACTGAGGCAGAGAATTGCTTGAACCCAGAAGGCAGAGGTTGCAGTGAGCCAAGATCGTGCCACTGCACTCCAGCCTGGGCAACAGAGCGAGACTCTGTCTCAAAAAAAAAAAAAAAGACTGAAAAAGTTCAAGTGGTCAACCTAATTTTATTGTTTTTCTTCAAGTTATTATATTGAAAACAGATATCTCAAATATTTGGAAGAGTATTTGAAAATTATCTTTACTGCCAGAAATGTGCCACATTTACTAGTGGGACTTAGCCATTTTATTACTCTGTACTAGCTAAATGGTTAACACCCCTGAAATTCAATATATCTGACTAGTCTGACTTAAACATTAGAATAGAAAATCGTTTTTTCCCTTTGGATGTGGCAATTATAGAATACTTAGTTGGTATATCAGCTAAGAAGAAAGGCTAATTAACAAACTAAGCATAAATTAATACTTATGTTGTATTCATTGAATGTAGTTTGGTTGTGAAAATAGTCACCCTGAAGAAAAACGATAGATGATATTTTTAGCCAAGGTGTACCTGATTTGGGAAGCTTTCATGAGTAGGTCAAAATTGCTACTTTGTGAAGAATCAGGCAGGTTAAAAAGTGTGTCATGGGGGGATATATGTGTGTGTGTGTGTGTGTGTGTATAATATTAAGAGTGTATATGTGTGTGTATGTATATATATATATGTGTGTGTGTGTATATATGTGTGTATATACATACACACATACCAAATAGAAACTATGGGTTTTGACTATGACAGAATAGCCTGTAACAAACTCAACATTCACTGAAAATAGCTGTCCAAATTGAACTAAATGCATGAAACCTCTACTTAAAGGCACTGGGTGGGATAGGTCAATACAGCCAGGATTGGAAAGAATAAAATTTCCGTGAAAAGGCAGGCACTAGGAGGAGAGCTACATATGCACCATGCTTTGTTTTTCCCTGAGGACATTTGTCAGTTCACGGAGGTATAGGAAATAGAATCCTAAGATTAGGAAAGGAGTAATACTAGGTTAAAGATACAGGGGTTTGTCTTTAGAGTGCCAAAGCTCACGAGATTTGAGAAGCAAAATCTCAGGGATGAAGAAACGCCATGAAACTGAGCTCCATGTATTACCGTAGAAGCTCCATAGGGGAGACAGAATCAAATGGAAGGATCTATTTTCTTGAGAGTAATTTTGAGGCTCTGTGTCAAGAAGGAGAGTTAGCACCTGACATAATTCAGTGAGGTGAGTTGTTTGGTACAGCTAGAGCTGTGTTGGGAAACACTACATGTGGCATATATTACGGGGTACATTGAGTTTACTGCATCTGTGCACAGGACAACAACATTCTGGTAACCCAAGAGCTAAGCACCTTTGGCATGCATATTGAACTTTGAACAATGGACAATTTCTGCATGTTAGAGGTAAGCTTTCTTCAAGTAGCTACAATGAAAGGGGCCATCACAACATGGAACCTGAGTAGTAGATGACAAGGAGCCCCACAAAATCCCCATGCTGCCAGATCTCCAATTGTATGCGTGTACACATTTGAAGATCCCCAGTTATTACTGGGGAAGCGACTTTGAAAGAAGCTACTTTGTGTAATATGTGTTTATGTACGGATGTATACAAATAACTAGGTTGGAATCATCCTATTTTGTTTTTATTATTCATTATTTAAAAATTATTAGTAAAAGTTACTGATTTCAACTCTGGTCATACGATAACACACAGACATTCTGACCAGATTACAAACATGAAAACTTAAAAACCTCAGATTTCTTCAGAAGTAAAAATAATATAATAAAATAAATAGTCAAACAAATGCAGGCGATGCCTATTGCTATTGCTCCCACTGAAATTTCCACTAATTTTAAACAAGGAGACATGTGGTTGTGATCAAAACCGATAATGGGTATCTGTAATAAAAGCACATAAGAAAAAACTGACCTGGTTTGATTCCTCATGGGCAACTGTAACACAAAATCAAAACATAAATAGGTCTGGAAATAATGACAACAAAAATTACTTCTAATCATAAAATTGTGGAGAAATTCAGATGCCTAAAATTATAGAAAGCACTGGACATGCATACATTTTCCCAGTGAAAATGTCATTAGTTTCATCACCAAATTCTTTGATTGATCCTTGCCACCAAAAGACTAAGAATCATTGATAAAAATGAAATAGTCCTAAACTGGGATTCAGGAAACAAACCTTCTGATATGAGCAAATCAATTAACCTATATGGTCCTTTGCTCTCAAGTAAAGAACAAGGAAATTGAGCCATATTGTCACTATGGAAATTTTTATCTTGGATAGTCTGATTTTCTTTATGTTGTTTAAGGATGATTGGTTATTCTTGGCAATATCTTCACTCAGAATAGGAAAATGACTAAGTCCTTGTTCTACTAAACAGCACTTGCTTCTTTGTAGCTTCACTGATTTCTGAAAGAATGGATTAATAGCTAACCTTGTGGAATGAAGATTTAGCATGACTTCTGGTGGGTAGGTATGCTTTTTCAGTCATCTATTTTTTTCTTCCTGCATTTGTGACCTTCCAGGTAATATCTTGAGCATTTTGTAAAGATACTGGCTCTTTCAAAGCTTTTGGGTACCATTGCACTATTCTAGAGGACTATTAAATAGAGTAACCTTTCATTAACTGGCATGGTTGAGAATTAGCTTGATCCACATGAGTGAAATTAGTTCTGAGTACACACGCTTTAAGTTTTATGGTGTGAGTTTATGCAATCGAGCTCTGATTCCCTGGTTTAGAGTTGTCTTCTGGACAGTGAAGTTTGGTTTAAAGTGTTCTAAACTAACCAGTATCATTGTTTGGAAAATTTTACTTGCCTTAAATGAACAAATAAGGCATAATTTCAAAAGTGACTTTGACTGAAGAAACATAGACAGAATGTCACTTAATACAAACAAAAGAGCCTCATGATTTTGAGAAGATTTGCCTTTCGGAGACCTAGATGCTCATTCCTATTATTAGTTCAGCAGAAATCCCATCTATAAGAATCCAGATATAGGGAATTTGTTTCCTTTAAGAAATTTTTTTTCCCTTTAAAATAATATAAAAGAGCAATTTGGTCTAGGTCCAGAAAGTAATATGGGAATTACCCTTGAATAGCTGGTAGTAGGCAGCATAACTTTACAATCTGTTCGCTTTAAATTTCACATGTAATTGCAGCAGTGGGAGTTGGAACACAGGTTTAAGGCATTATGAAATTACCATGGAGAGGGGCCGTCTAACTAACAAAAGTCCAGCTAGAAGTGATAGTTACACTTCTGCCATCCAAAAAGCATGTAAATAATGGCTCTTAAAAACAGAGAATTTAACCATAAATTTTATACAGATTTGTATCTTAATGTAAAGGGATGGCATAAAGTAGAACTTGCAGTAGTATTACCTGCTGAAACAAATTCATTCATTTTTTCATATGCATATAAACTCTAGCCCATTTTTAAAACTATGAAACTATTATCTATCTAGGAAATCTACCTGAGATAGAATCATTTTTAAACTGAGCTGATCATCTCATTATGTTAGAAAGATTATATAACAGAAAATCAACATTCAAAAATTGAATTTATAGTAAATTATCACTGATATCTTTAACAAGAACTGCATCTGTACTAAATGAATCTATAGTAGAAACTTTTAAATTTTACTTTACTAAAATGTTATGAGAATATGTCAAAATATCACATATTCAAACTGTACTTCAAAACTGTTATAAAAATATATAAATGCATTTTTGAATGTGCAGGAATTCTTGTATTTTCAGATACAACTCTATCTGATGTAAGATTTTTGTATAAAACCTTTAACCTTTACTCAGAAATGAGAAGATTTCTTTGAAATTTTTAAATTCCCATGTTTCCTATACTAATACATTTTTCAGTAGATAAAATTTACAATAGAAATAGAATATCAGTTGACTATAATAGTTCAAGGTAGAGTTAGTTAGATTATTATAGATTGGTGTTTTCACAGAAAATTTAGTGGAGAAAAGAGTGAAGCTCACCTTTAGGGAAGGAGTTCATTAGAAGCGAGCACTGTGTCCTGAGATAGAGAGGCTGGATGCTGGATACCACATAAGTGGGAACTGGCCTCACATATGCAGGAGCAACAGGGACTTAGGGTGGACAAAACAAGGATTGACATAGAAAGGATTAGTGGCAAACAGTGAACAGACTCTGCCAGTCAATAGAGAAAGAAAATTATTTAGACTTAATGTAGAAGAAAATAGGAAGTCATTGTGTCTACTTTTTAATGCTGGATGGGGACATGATGTCGCTATTATTTCCGGAAAATTAATCTTGGACTACTATTTAGACTATATCTGAGAAAGAAAAATATCACCAGATAATACTAAAAAAAAATTTAATAATTCTGTTGTAAAAATACAAACACCTGGTCTCCATACAGATGATGTAAAAGAGTGGCAAATGTTAGTCTTCAGACCTGGTCAGAGGCAATAGGGAGGTGCATTGTCGAGAATTTGAAAATAAACTGAGTGAAAATGTGTCTGCTTCTAAACAATGTCAACGATAAAATATTATTTTCCTGTAAAACTAAAATCTTACTTTTTGGTCTGAGTACTAACCAATTGCTGTTTTTACTGATGGGTTTATTCATACATATGCAATATTTAAATTAGCATATTTTATTTACATTTCCTTAATAAGCATTATTTCTGCAAGAATGTTAATTCAAAGAACTTCCAGTTATAAAGTCATTTCCCACTACATGGGGCCTCAGCTACAAGAACTTATTTTATGAGACAGTTCATAAGAATTTGGAACCCTTTGAGCTTGCTTCAGGTAGAGTTTGTATTGCAAATTCCTCCACTGAAAAGCAGCAAGTTTGAAATATGCAAAGGGGTTTCAGTAATTTTAAAGATGATGAAACATGATTTGGATTATTTTATTTTTATAATATTCACTTAAATTGTATTATTAATTTGTATATTTAGAGAAATGATTATGAGGTTCAGTAAGACACAATTTTCAGTTTCTTTTATGACCGTTGGTTTTCTTTTTCTTTTTTTTTTTTTGAGACAGAGTTTTGTTCTTGTCGCCCAGGCTTAAGTGCTGTGGCACGATCTTAGCTCATTTCAACCTCTGCCTCCTAGGTTCAAGCAATTCTTCTGCCTCAACCTCCTGAGTAGCTGGGATTAAAGGCACCCTCCACCACGCCCAGCTAATTCCTGTATTTTTAGTAGAGACAGAGTTTTACCATGTTGGCCAGGCTGGCATCGAACTCCTGACCTCAGGTGATCCACCCACCTTGACCTCTCAAAGTGTTGGGAGTATAGGCATGAGCCACCTCACCCAGCTGTTTCATCACTGGTTTTCTTTCCAGATTATTACTGGAAATAATTTTTTGAATAGAAGAAGGTGTTAGAAAATAATCCATTTCTGATATGATCTATACTAGGCAACCACTAAAGTAAATAGTAGACACATTTGTAGGTTATTTATGAGATAAATAGAGCAGAATCATCAAAAGACTTTCACGTGTTTTGTTTATAGATTGGGAATATAAAACATAGTAAGTAATTTGGAATTAGAAATCCATTAACTATTTATGAGAAAAGGAATGGGTATAAAGGATAGTGAGTTTCAGTTTTTGCACACTTTGATTTGATGTGGTTGTATTAGTCTGTTCTCACACTGCTAATAAAAATATACCTGAGACTGGGTAATTTACACAGGAAAGAGGTTTAATTTATTCACAGGTCCACATGGCTGGGGAAGCCTCACAATCATGGTGGAAGGTGAAGAAGGAGAAAAAGAACGTCACATGGCAGCAGACAAGAGAGGGCATGTGCACATGTCCAGGGAAACTCCCCTTTATAAAACAATCGGATATCACGAGACTCATTCACTATCACAAGAAAAGCATGGGGAAAACCCGCCCCCATGATTTAATTACCTCCCACCAGATCCTTCCCACTACATATTGGGGTTATTACAATCCAAGATGAGATTTGGGTGGGAACACAGAGCCAAAATGTATCATTCCACCCTTGTCCTATCCCAAATCTCATGTCCTCACATTTCAAAAATCAATCATGCTTTCCCAACAGTCCCCCAAAGTCTTAACTCATTTCTGCATTAACTCAAAAGTCCAAAGTCTCATCTGAGACAAGGCAAGTCCCTTCTGCCTATGAGCCTGTAAAATCAAAAATAAGTTAGTGCTTCCTAGATACAATGTGGGTACAGTCATTGGGTAAATACACCCATTCCAAATGGGACAAATTGGCCAAAATAAAGGGGCTACAGGCCCCATGCAAGGCCAAAATCCGGCAGGGCAGACAAATCTTAAAGCTCCAAAATGATCTCCTTTGACTCCATGTCTCATTTCCAGGTCATGATTATGCAAGAGGTAAGTTCCCATTGCCTCAGGAAGTTCTGTCCCTGTGGCTTTGCAGATACAGCTCCCCTCCTAGCTGCTTTCATGGGCTGGTATTGTCTGTAGGTTTGCCAGGTGCATGGTGCAAGCTGTTGGTAGATCTACCATTCTGGGTCTGAAGGATGGTGGCCCTCTTCTCACAGCTCCACTAGGCAGTGTCCCAGTGGGGACTCTGTGTGGGGGCTCCCACCCCACATTTCCCTTCCACACTGCCCTAGCACTTTCTCCGTGAGGGTTCCGCCCCTGCAGCACAAATCTGCCTGGACATCCAGGCATTTCTGTGCATCATCTAAAATCTAGAGGGAGTTTCCCAAACCTCAATTCTTGACTTCTGTGCACCCACAGGCTCAACATCACATGGAAGCTGCCAAGTCTTAGGGTTTGTACCCTCTGAAGCCATGGTCTGAGCTGTAACTTGGCCACTTTTAGCCATGGTTGGAAGGCTAGGACTCAGGGCACCCAGTCCCTAGGCTGCACAGAGCCAGGAGGCCCTGGACTCAGCCCATGAATTCATTTTTTACTCCTAGGTCTCTGGGCCTTTGATGGGATGGCCTGCTGGAAAGGTCTCTGACATGCCCTGGAGCCATTTTCCTCATTGTCCAGCAATTAACTTTTGGCTCCTCATTACTTATGCAACTTTCTGCTGCAAGCTTGAATTTCTCCTCAGAAAATGGGCTTTTCTACTGCATTGTCAGGCTGCAAATTTTCTGAACTTTTATGCTCTGCTGCCCTTTTCAAAATAAGTTCCTATTCCAAACCATATCTTTGTGAATATATAAAGTTGAATGCTTTTAACAGCATCCAAATCACCTCTTGAACACTTTGCTGCCTAGAAATTTCTTCCACCAGATACCCTAAATCATCTCTCTCAAGTTGAAAGTTCCACAGAACTCTAGGGCAGGGGCAAAATGCCACCAGTCTCTTTACTAAAATAAAGCAAGAGTCACCTTTGCTCCAATTCTCAACAAGTTTCTCATCTCCATCTGAGATGAGCAGAATTTGGTCAAAGCCATTCAATAAGTCTATAGGAAGTTTCGAACTTTCCTACATTTTCATATCTTCTTCTGAGCTCTGAAAACTGTTCCAAACTCTGCTGTTCCCCAGTTTCAAGTCACTTCCAATTTTCAGGTATCTTCACAGCAGCACCACACTCTACTGGTACCAATTTATTGTATTAGTCTGTTCTAATACTGCTAATAAAGACATACCTGACACTAGGTAATTTATAAAGAAGAGAGATGTACTTGACTCACAGTTCCACGTGGCTAGGGAGGCATCACAGTCATGGTGGAAGGTGAATGAGAAGCTAAGTCACGTCTGGCATAGCACTAGGCGAGAGAGAGCATATGCAGGGGAGCCCCGCTTTATAAAAAAGCTGCCAGATCTCATGAGAATTATCTACTTTCATGAGAACAGCACAGGACAAACCTGCCTTTATGATTCAATAACCTCCCAACCAGTTCCTCCCACATCTCATGGGGATTATTACAATTTAAAATGAGGTTTTGGTGGGGACACAGAGCCAAACCCCATCAGTCGTGTTGGCTGCTTTAAGCTGAGCTAGAGTTTCACATGTCCATACGCATGAACTTTTGCAGGTATGAATCTGTGTATACACATATATTATAGCATATATACACATATATGTATACACATATATTATTGTTGGTAAAATGTTGATTTTTCTTTAAATATTGTGAGTCCCTGGTACCTAACTCAGGACATGGTACATAGCAGACACCCAAAGGCACTGAAAGATTGAGCACATGCGCACGTGTTCCTCAGTGCAGACCTGAGAACAGATGGGCTGTTAGGGACAGAAATGTGTATTTTGAAATCAGATTGCTCCTTTCTCATGATAGTTGACCAAGAGTGCCTTAACTCTGATTGACCAAACTTTAGACAGGTTTCTTCTTTTCTCTAAGCTCTCAACATCCCTTCCCTTAGATCATTTACTTTAGAAAACTTTTTATTGAAAATTATTTATCTGTCTTTTTGAGATGTTAATCTTTTGTGAAAGACTTGTCAGTTTTACATCCCAATACTGTCTATTCCAAGGACTTGGAAGTCATTATTTTGAAAGGTAAGCACTAAGGAAGATAGCATACCTTTCTCGCAGTCATGGGAGGGTAGAAGTCTAATTTAGGTGGCTTTCTTTAGAAAAGTTATAAAACTACCACCTGTCATGAAAATAAGAGGAAGTGTACTTTTATTTGGATAAGGGTAATTAGCAACACAGATGGCCTTTGATCCTCCCAGCTCCAGCTCTTAAAATCTCTGTGGCTATTCCTTCTGAAGGAACTTAGTTCAGACTCTGTTGTTTCTTCTTCCTTATTGCAATAGCCTTGAATAAAGGTTTCCTTACCTTTTAATTTTGCCCACTGTGATTTGCACTTTGACAGTCTTCACATGTATTCTTGCTTCTTTTTTTTCTGCTATCCTCCACATTCTCTCCATGGTTAGACTCATCCTAGTACTCATCTTCAGCTTGGATTTTACTTCCTTAAGGATATTCTCTGGCTATCTCACTAAAGAAGACTTTCCCAATTAGTACCTATCTCATTACTTGGTTTCCTTTCTCTATTTATATAAAGATATAGTGCTAGTTTGTTGTGCAGTTGTGTGTGTGTGTGTGTGTGAGAGAGAGAGAGACAGCATGTGTGTTTGTGTGTACATCACTGACACTATTTAAGAACACATAGCACAAACAGCACACCTTTGAGTGTTGATGCTTGGTTACTTGGTTCACTTAGACTATCTCTGTTATGTGATGACTTTTATAAAATTTTATCATAAGATAAAATTTATAAAAGGAAAACTCATGATCATTGCTGCTTCTCAGAAAGAAAATGTCTTTTCTAGATATATATTCGGTATATACATATTATTTCTTTGTACTGAAAATCTCACTATAGAGCATGGCTTGATATTGATGGAAGATTGAAAAAATTTCTGAGGAGGATAAAATACAAAAGCTTCTTGAATTCTCCCACATTTATTTTCAGTATTTACTTATATCATATGCACATTGACTCTACAGATACTGTTCTATAACAACACCTATAACAACAAGAGTCTTAGAGATGACCAGACTGAGCTACATAAACATTAATCTATATGTATGGTAACTAGAATCACAACCAAGATTTTTCTGAGTTTCAGACAGAACTATCATGCAAATGTGGCTTCATTACCAGGCAAATATTATGAATTATAATACTCACCTACCATTCAACCTCTTGCCTTCTCTTTAGCTTTTCTATTCTGTCAGTAGCTCAAGTAAAAAACAAAACATGTCTCTATTCAATTTCCCTTTCAGTCAATTCTGTCAAACTGAGAAGAGAGGGGAAAACAACAACAACAACAAAAATGATAGGTCTCCTTAGAATGAACATGGCACCTGTCTAATTGTAAGATATTGAAAAATAAGAAAATCTTTAAACAGACATCTGTCCCATCTGCCCTTGTCAACCATCTTCAGTCTTTTCTGTTGTGCCGAGAATAAAGTAAAACTTCATGAATGTGACCTTAATGGATTTGGAATTTGTAAGATTAAGGCATAAGCACAGCTACTTTAAATTGTTGCATGATTTAAAGTATATAGGATCTTATATGAATATGAATAAATAGAATGTAGTTAATGATTTACATTTTCAAATAAAGGACTTTTTTGTATATCATTATTATTACTTTTGGTCAATAATATTGTTATTTTAGGTTAAAAGAGAGACATATTTAAACAAGTACCTATTAAATGAATGGCTGGCTCTTTTAATAAAATATGTGTCTAATACTAAATATATATTTTATCCCATGTTTAGTATTTTTATATATTTAATTACATTTTCATGTACTATAGCTTAGTGGAATATTTTCCACTAATAAATATAAATTATATATTTATATTGTATAAATTAAATATTCAAATCTTTAAGTTTTTCTATGTGTACTTTTCTTTACCAATTTTTTGGTCATAGTTTTGCTTGCAATAACTTAAAATATGTAGCAAAAAGCAAATACATGAATAAACAAATAGTTTAAAAATGAAAGTGAGTAAAAATTTGCACTCAATTTCTCTAATCCTTATATATTAAGAACAAAATATTATTATCACCAATGTTAGTTGAGTTTCTCTAATCTCAAGTCCATTTAACACCAAAGAAATTCACATATATTACAAAGAGTTTCTGTTATCAACTTTTTAAAAAAATACAGGCAGTTCTTTGCAGCTTGAGAACATATTTGGAGGGCACAACTTAGAAAAGACAGAATCATTACTCTCAAGAAATTTACTGTGAAATTACAAGTATTAATCAAAAGCCCAGACTATCCTATCATTTGTTTGAATGATCCAACTAAGATACACAATAATTAGGTCTGCTACACAAATAGAATATTACATTATTCTACTTTGACAATAGGAATTTTATTACTTCATGCGATACAACTACAGTATAAATGTTCTTCTTCATTATAGAACAGTACTTCTTTTTAATCTTATTGCAAACATGTCTTAATGTTCATCTTATCTGATCTTTTTTCTTCCATTTGCATTTGTTCATACCAGAAATTTGAGTCTCACAAGTCTTCTACTTCTTCATTTACTTCTCTACTTTTAATTTTTTTCAAATATTTTTCTCTTCATTGCCGTCTCTTTAGTCTAAAATAGTGTAATTTCTTACAAAGACTTCTGCCAAATCCTCCTATCTTGCCTCTCTATATCTATTTTTTCCGTTTTATTTTCTTAACGAAATTAGAGTGTGTAAATATATATTTGAAGGATATATGAATCAACAAATGTGGTATATATATGCAGTGAAATATTATTCAACTTTAAACAGGAATAAAATTCTGTTACATGCTATAATATGGATGCATCTCAAAGACATTATGCTAAGAAGAATAAACCAGAAGCAAAAGGACAAATATTGTATGATTTCACTTACGTAAGATACCTAGAGTAGTTTAATTCATAGAAAAAAAAAGTAGAATAATGGTTACCAGGAGCTGAGGAGGAGAAGAGAATGAGGAATTATTGTTTAATGGATATAGAGTTTGAGTTTGGGTTGATGAAAAAGTTATAGAAATGAATGGTGGTGATAGTGGCACAAATGTGAATGTATTTAATGCCACGGAATGGTACACTCAAAGAGGTTAAAATACTAAATTGTTTGTTATGTGTATTTAACCAAAAAGTGATATAAATGTAATTTTAATAGAAAGACATTCTTCTTGTCATCCTATGCCTATTTTTATGTTTGCTCATAGCAACCTTGGAGATTTCTATGCTCTCCTCCTCACCTGCATGAATCCCACATAAAAAACCCTGACTTTCATCATAATTGTCCAACATCCAATTTTCCATGACACACTTACATGATGCAAGGTATTCCAAAATATGTGCATTAAATGTTGGTTAATATTTTCAAAGTCATGCTTACATATCTAAGGTATTATATAATACTATTTAACCCAGGATACAAATAATATCAGTCACAGTACACATTTGAGACTGAATTTCTTTCAGTAATTCTTTTTATTTCTAAATTATTTTAATTGGCAAATCATAATTTTATTATCTTTATGGAATACAATATGATGTTTTGATATATGTATATGATGTTGAGTGATTAAATCAAGCTAATTAACCTATTCATTACCTCACTGGATATTTTGGTGGTGATACATTTGAAGGTTATTCTCTTAGTTATTTTGAAACAAACATTAGGAACTATTATTGAGTATTGCTGTGCAATAGATCTCAAAACTACACAATCAAATACCATTCTGCCTTTAAAAATAACACAATTCCATCATTTGGGACAACATGATGAATTTAAAAGACATTATGCCAAGTGAAATAAGCCAGGTACAGGAAAACCGATACTGCATGATCTCACTTACATGAAAATCTAAAAAAAAAAAAATTGAATTCATAGAAATAGAAAGTAGAACCATCTTTCTGAGCAAACTATTGCAAGGACAGAAAACCAAACACTGCATATTCTCACTCATAGGTGGGAATTGAACAATGAGAACACTTGGACACAGGGTGGGGAACAACACACACCAGGGCCTGTTGTGGAGTAGGGGAGAGGGGAGGGATAGCATTAGGAGATACACCTAATGTAAATGAGTTAAGGGGTGCAGCACACCAACATGGCACATTTATACCTATGTAACAAACCTGCAAGTTGTGCACATGTACCCTAGAAATTAAAGTAAAATAAATGAAAAAGAGAAAGTAGAATGACGGTTACCAGCAGATGGGAGTGGGGGAGCAAGGGAATGAGGAGTTATTGGTCAAAGAGTAAAAAGTGTTGCCTGGACAGTAGAAGTAAGTTATGAGATATATTTCCAATAATTCTTGAATATCTTAGGAGATTTTAAAATTTTCAGGGGAAAATAAGATATGAGAAAAGAACATAAATTTAAGTGTGAATGGATGTTGACATTGTCCTACTAACTGTGGGACATATTGAATCAAGCAAATTATATGTACCAGAGGACTAGAACAGGAAAACAAAAACTTCATTTTAAAACAAAAGCTTAAGGACATTAGCCTGGTATACAGAAGAGAAGTAACTTCTTGCTTCCCCGGTTTTTCCTTCATTTGTCCTGTGAATCTGTTTGTTTTTACTGTGTAACAAACTGCCTCAACAGTTAGTGGCTTGAAACAACAATCATTTATTTAGCTTCCAATTCTGTGAGTCAACAATTTGGGTTTGACTTCGGTGGTAATTCTTCTCAGTGAGTCTCAGCTGGATCCATTCATGCATCTATAGTTAATGATTGGTGTAGCTGGGGGATGTCTGGTGTTTATAACCTCAGGTGTGATAGCTTTCCTTTACTTCATGTGGTCAGTTATACTCCAGCAGGTTAGCCTGTATTTGCCCACAAGGTGGTGGCAAAATTTAAGCATACTGAGATTCTTGAGACCCAGGTTATCGCTGGCACAAGACCATTTCTCTCACATCTTACTGTGGGAGAGAATATTTTAAAGAATTGCATAAATAGAGAGATAGCCTCTACATTTTAATGGAAAGAGCTTCAAAGTCTCATTGGAAGAAAGATGGAAAAGCGTGTGGACATTTTTGCAATTTGTTACACTCTGTAAGAGAAGTATTAAAGTTTGATGTATGTGAAGCTAAATAAGACATGGTCTTTGCATTCCAGAAGCCCTATAATATGATTAGAAAATGGTACATGTCTTAGAAACTGGGGTGACGAAGATGCAATAAGAATGTATATAAAACAAAATATTGTCACAGCATTAAAGACTATCTTCTGGAGTACATATAATTTTATCTAGGGCCTTGACTTATGAGGATTGCTGTAGAAATGCTGTGCTGATCTGAAATAATTTCTACTATTTTGTCAATTCTAAAACATACTC
This sequence comes from Colobus angolensis palliatus, assembly GCF_000951035.1. NCBI lineage: Eukaryota > Metazoa > Chordata > Mammalia > Primates > Cercopithecidae > Colobus > Colobus angolensis. The sequence goes on along the minus strand of NW_012118487.1, from coordinate 27,482,424 downwards.
AGAGAGTGGCTTCGTTGCTGAAAAGAATGGTCTACAGTCATAGCTTTGTGACAATAACAATAATAAAAAAGTTTGTGTATTAGTCCATTCTCACACTGCTAATAAAGACATACCCAAGACTGGGTAATTTATAAACGAAAGAGATTTAATTGACTCACAGTTCAGCATGACTAGGGAGGCCTCTGGAAACTTATAATCATGGTGCAAGGGGAGACAAACATGTCCTTCTTCACTTGGCGGCAGGAAGAAGAAGAATGAGCGCCCAGTGAAGCGGGGAGTCCCTTATAAAACCATCAGATCCTGTAAGAACTAACTAACTCACTCTGATGAGAACAGGATGGGGGAAACCACCTCTAATGATTCAATGATCTGCACCTGGTCCCTCCCACAACACTTGGGAATTATGGGAACTAAAATTCAAGATGGGATTTTGGTGGGGACACAGCCAAACCATATCAGTATGTTTCTAAAAAATGATTAAAGCTGTTTCAAAATTACACCTGCACAATTATTCACTTCTATACATATTGTGAACATAAAAAATTTCAAGGTGAGAAAGCAGTTCATTGAATTAAAGAAAAAATGGGAAAGGTTAAATGAGCTCCTGTTTTGCCATTGAATATGCTGTGTGGGGAAAAGATTATGCTGAATAGCTACCATTAGACTTTAACAGAATGAATAAGTAATAGAAATGACTTGTGAAATATTTTGAATACTCCTCATAGTTTAAAATTACAGCTTCAAAATTAAGAATGAATTAATGACATAAACTGTAATATTCTTGTAGCAGGTGTTGAGATGTTCCCTGGGTGAAAATTTGAAAAAAAAAAATGTCTTTGGAATACCAAGTTCCTTATCACATACCTTGCTTAACTTCAAGAATGCAATGGCTGTTACCGAGAAATTCTTATTTCAATCAAAACCTGCAGTTTAGAATAGTCTATTATTAGTTGGTAATTTGTTACTCCATAGCTTTGTTATGTGTTTGCCTCCTTGTTTAGTTTCTGAAGATATATAATAAAATATATCTTGCCTGCAAGATAAACTTTAGATATAAGGTAAATTGTTAGGGAGTTGTAGTCTTTTCACTGAGGAAAAAGATGGCACAGCTGAGGGATCCATGCCATTTTCCAGTCCATGTTGTAGAGTTAAATAATCTTCAAAATTGGAAACATATTCTTGAGAGTTCATGAAGTTTTTAAGGGCTAGGTGCATGCAGCCAGCTAGTTTTGAAGGAACTAATTTCCACAGTCTTAACGTCAATGTATTTTTTCTTAATTGAGAAACTCCCTCAGAATTTCTTGGGCTCAAAATATCCTCTATCTAATTATATCAAAACAGGAGTGTTAGTCAATGTTTGCCAACTTACGTGGTAACAAAAGACAACTCCCAAATTTAGGTACCTTACAACAAAACTGTATTTGGTACTCAAGTCGCACATTGGTGGCTGAATAGCTGTGGTTCAGCTCCAGGCTACATGTCAGTTTCAAATCTTCTAAGAAAAGTCTCTTCTTATTTTTGAGATGCAGGCTAAAGAGCAGTAACCTATTTGGGACCTAAGAGCGGGAGAAAGTAAGCAACTTAGTGGAATTGTACTAAATGTTTCTCAAAGTCCCAGTGTGGTCCTGTCACCTACAGTAATATTTCCTTGGGCAAAAAGGAAATATTTTTAAGCCTTAAAATAAGGAAAATAGGTAGGCTTGTATATAAATACCATGATTCACGTGCAAACAGGAAAGGATGTCTCATCCTCTCATTGGAGAAAAGAATAGAACATGAAACACATCAAACTCCAATTTTACCATGGTTCATGCCCCAGAACATAAAAACCTCTCAGGAACAAAATAAGCAAGTATTTTAGAGTATGATATTTGCATGTGGAAGCATCCTTAATTAATTAATGAAGCCATTTAGATTCCACAGGACTGTCAGTTTTCTCTCTCTTATTCCTTTTCCTATTCTTATTCTTATTATTGGCTCATATTGAAATGTTATGAATTCAAAACAAAAAACATAGTTTAGGTATTGAGCCTGATTTTTTAAAAATAATAACTAGAATATTTTTCAGATACAGATATTTTTATAAGATTTGTACATAAAATCTTTCAAATCCATTGTGAGATATGCAATAAGATCATTCAAACTTATTTTCATAAATCATATTGTGGTATAGGTCACAATATATAAATTGTATTGTGCACAGTTATAACTAAATCCTCATCTTATTTCCTCTCATAAAGTATTTAGTATATCTAAGTCATAGTAACACAAAGCTAAATACACTTCAACTTATGTTAAAAATTTCAAATATCCGCTCAATAATATGTAAGGTGGTATATAATATAAAATTATTGCAAGGAGGTGTGCCATTAAACGATTATCTCCATTTCCATGCCCTCTCTTTTATACCTTCTTTTGTAATGTAGAAACCAAGGTACCACACCTGCATTTCTTCTTGGTTGAGATCTGCCAAAAAGAAATGCAACAAAATGACTGCAAGGCAGGAAGCTGTAAAAGATACTTGCTTCTTGTTTTGTGCCACCTTAGCAATTGTTTTTCCCTTCCCAGCAGTGATTGGTTTTAGTCTCCAGATTCCAAATATATTGATACAGATACACTTACCACGGACTGCGGGTTTAATGAGTTAGCTCAACCACCTGAAACTGCCTATAACACTTTACTTGTTTAATTGTTTTAAACTTGAATTTACAACGATGGAAATACTATGAGAGATTCTAAGGCTTAGGAAGAAAGAATTATTGAAGTTCATTTATCATGTATGATCTGCAGGCCATCTTCCATTACATCATTAATAGGGTCTAGAAAATACTACACTCACTCTAAGACATTGATAAATACATTAGTGAAGGGAACACCAGAATATATGAAAAACTCTGAAGTGGCAGTACTCTGTAGGCTGAGTATGACTGGGGAATGCTGCCATTAAGATGGTTTCTCTAATTTAGTAGGGATGATATAATTTCAGAGCAGTGAGGTTGAAGTTTTAGAATTTAACCATTATAGACAAGGTATCACATTTCCACAGTGTGCAGCAAGCACACAATAGTGTCAGAATGTTTTGATATAATGGGATTTTTGCTAGTGGTGAATTGCTTATGGTGTCCCTAGAAACAAAACAGATAGCCTACTCAAATCTTTCTTGATTTCTGTAACAGGGAAAACTGAAGGCCCAGTGGCCAGACACTCAACTTGAGCCATCAAAGGAGTTGTCAAACGTCAAAGGAGAGTCATAATCCCTCACCATGTCTCAGTTCATAGAATTGAGCTTTTTTTCTTGAAGAAGAAATCAAATCCCCTTAACATTCAGGTTCCATTACATGATGCAGTCTTTTCTTTGGACCACTGACTACGCGTGCTGTTGTTTATGTTTGTTTGTTTGTTTGTTTGTTTTTTCCTCACCAAATGCATGGGTACAGGAAACCAGAAATGAAAGGTGAATTGGCAACTTTCACTATTATTCCTCATGAGTCACTCAAAAATTTTTAATAAGTCACTCAAATTTTCTAATCTTGAAAATTTGAAATTTGGTGAACTGGAGTCTTAGCTCCAAAGGAAATGATTTATAGTTTCATAAAATTTAATATTTAGATAAATGCCTGGCTTTATTGGTATCTCATGCTATTATTTTTATAAGAAGATACAATATTATTATATTGATTGTGGTTACTACCAAGGGGAAAGGGGTTTCCACTATACAATGCTGACATGGAAGATATTTTCAGACACTGGTGACTTTCTGGTGTGTGTCCTTTTTCCCCCATGTCTAATAGTAATAGTTTAAGGAAAATCACAATGATCAAAAAGGTTGGACCACTGAGCACACTGACTCTTACGAGTGAAATTTTAGGTTACTCAAACAAGTAAAAATTTCAACCACTGAGACTATGGCTGAGAATAAAATGTTCATGGAATGGAAATAATAAAGTCTTAACTGCACATTCGTGGATAGTTGCAGAATTGAAGCACTTACACATATTGTCTTCTTAATTAAATGTGTATGGGTGTGCATTTATTTTTCCTTTCTTCTTATTTCTTCTCATTGTTTTACATAAAGATTATTAATGGTGACTAATTTAGCGATTTAGTCATTAGCTTAAGGAATATTAGAATTGAGTAGGAATTCAATTTGAGGAGTAATTAACATCACCCAAAATTGGGCAACATGGTTGTTGAAATGTGATCCCTTTTTGGGGAAGAGAGTAAAACTATTTCTAGTTATATAAATGTTTACTTTTTGATATGGAGGTTTACATATGTATGGAGTATATGTATGGATACTGATTAGGAACAGGAGTGGACTGTGAGGCTGAGTTTAAATCCACATTTCTTTTTTGACTGCTGACTCCCTGTTAGTTTCTACCAATAGGAAACCCAAGATAAATACTAGAAATCAGGAGGGAGAGGAAGAGACACAGTCCTTTCCATTTCTTCCATTATCACCCCAACAACTGCTTTTCACATTAGCAGAGGCAACAGGTTTCAGTTTCCAGCTTCTTCCAATATTCCCAGATCCAGCCTCATCATCTTCCTTAGAGATACCAGTGAAAGCTGGGTAGTAGGTTGCATTCAGAGATTTTATTCCCAGCTCTTTAGGGCACCTCATTTTGGACTAGTGACAGAGTGTTGGTAGATGAACACTAGCCTGCACATCATACATCCAGTAACACCAACCCCTAGTACTCATGAACAAGATCTCCTTCGGCAACGTTTCATTCTTGCAGGAACAAGGATATCTTCTTGCTCCCTTCTTGTTCCTTTTCTTTTAATCAGGTTTGTGTTTACAGCTGTCCCACCCATCCCAGGTGAAACAAGCTTAACAACCACATAACACATCTTTGGTAGTCAGTCTCTAAAATGGTTCATAATTGTGTAACTTTCTCCTACATTGTATCAAAATTGGTCTGTGTAGGTTAGAGAATGTGGTAAAAGCGATGACATGTCACTTCTGAAAACTCATCATGGTTTCTTTCTCAGTCTCTTTTAGATCATGCACTCTGGGGAAAGCCAGTTGCTATCCTGTGAGCTACTCTTTGGAGACTTTCAATGGGCAAGGCTTTGAGGCTTTCAGTCAACATTGAGCAAGGAACTGTGACTTGCTGCCAAAAGTCTTGTGAATGAGCCATTTTGTCAGGTTATCCATCTGCCCCACTCAAGCCTTCAGATAACTGTGACCCCAGCCAGCACCATGACTGCAACCTCTTGAGATACCCTTAGCTAGTACTAGCTAGCTAAGCTGGATTCTTGACCAGCAGAAACTATGGAATATAATAAATTTTTGCTTTCTTAAGAATGCTAAGTACTGGGGTAAATTGTTACACAGGAATAAATAGATTGTATGTCTTCTATCTGTTAAATTGAATTTTAGTTTTCAAAATGTGCCCAGTAAGCAAAATAGCATGACATTGTATAGAGTTTAAGAATGTAAAGTAATTGCATTTACTTTGAATTTGCCTCCTCTCTCTCTCTCTCTTTGACTCTCTCACTCTTCTCTTAGGAGGAAGTTTTAGAGTAGTAGATCCAAAGAAAAGGGAGTCTCTAAAGTTCTTTAGTTACCATGATATGTTATTAAAGTATATATTAAGTATATATTACATCCAGCTTTCTGAAATTAATAGGAAGAGTTTGTTTCTATTTAAGCAATAAAAGAGGCTGAATTTTAAAAAGTGAATGTATTTTGAATTAAAAAAGCCATCTAAGAGCATCTGGTGCTATGGGTTCTCATATCTTCCATTCTTTAGATTAATACTTTTCTGCTTTTCTAGTCTATAACTTCCTACAAATATTATTCTCAATGTTAATGTTATGCTGCTTCCTTAATTCTAAATGAATCTCTTCCATTTCCTTAAATTATAAATTTTCTTCCAGTTACTTAAATGCATATTCAAGGGTTGTCTGAATTGCATGTATTAGGCCATTCTTGCATCACTACAGAGAAATACTGATACTGGAATTTATTTTTTTTAAAAGAGGTTCAGTTGGCTTACAGCCATCCAGGCTGCACAGGAAGAATAGTGCCAGCACCTGTTGCTGGAGAGGCTCTAGGAAGCTTCTAATCATGGTGGAAGGTGAAGGGTGAGCAGGCATCCCACATGGAGGGAGCAGGAACAAGGGAGGGGGAGGTACCACACTCTTCTACACAACCAGATGTCCTGTCAACTCAGAGTGAGAGCTCACTTTTTACCAAAGGGATGACCCATTCCATTCATGAAGGATCCACCCTCATGACGCAGACACCTCCCACCAGGTCCTAACTTCAACACTGGGGGTTACATTTTAACATGAGATTTGGCAGGGCACATATCTAAACTTTATCACTTTACTTGCTTCTTTTTTTTTCTTCAATAGAATTTTCTTCATTATGAGGAACCACAATTCTCTTCTCTCAGCTGAAGTTTCTTAGTTAACAATCCAAAGTTTTCACATTTGTGTCTTTGATTTTCTAGTCTTTTCTGAAATTGTTACCAGCTTTGGGCCATAAGCTTTAACACTGTACTAAGATTTTAAACAAAAATTTTAAAAAGTACTTTTATATATATATCATAAATATCAAATATATATTCTATATGTTTTATATATAATGCATAAATATATACTATATATGTTTTATATGTAATGTATAAATATATACTATATATGTTTTATATATAATATGAATATATACTATGTATGTTTTATATATAATATATACCATTTGTTTTATATATAATATATAAATATATACTCTATATGTATATGTATATAATAATCAGAAGAAATTGAACAAGAATAAATTTTTACCTTGGTTGACATTATTACAAGTACTAATGCTCTGTGCCTCTGTGCCTGCTACTTCCGGAGGGCCAGTTCATAGAGATGGCATAATTTCTTATGCATAATATGTGTTGTATAAGAAAAAGGTCATTTGTTTGAATTTGTTTCCCCCTTTTACTATGTTTCCCATTTTGGAGAATAGTTATGTGTCAATATTATCATTAATTAGTAACTTTACTCACCTATTTGACAGTTATTTACTAAGTTAAATTCCCATATCAGCTACAATATGGGTAACATTGCTGTGAATGCAAAAAAAAAAAAAAAAAAGCTCCTCTTAAAAGAGGCTTGCATTTCAATTAAAGGAATAAGGTATGCATCTAAGTAACTACGGGTATTACCATTATTTTATTCTTCAGTATAATATATTTTGATAAATTATGGCCCTAAAGTTACTAGATGTATTCAATAAACTCATTTATTGTTAATAACAAATATGTAACCATGTAAACACTTTGGTAAGACATTTAAGTTAATTTCCCTGAGACACACCCAGAGTTTTAACTTTCAACACTATAAACGTGTAGTAATAAATTAGTTTGAGAAAGAAGAAGAATTCGATACTCTTCTCTGGAACACTTGGTTTTTTAAGTTCTCTCAATCTCCCCCCTTCCCTTTGTCTTTCTCTGTCTCCTTGTCCGTCTTTTTACTGTCTGTATTTGAGGATTTTCTCTGTCTAAACATTCTAAAATATTGAGATTGAAAATTCTTTGGCTCTTCTGCTAATCCTGCAGTTCATTTTTATGAGTTTACTTAAATGAATATATATACACACATTTGTTAAAATATATTTTATATATGAATATATATATTATATATTTGTATATTATATATAAAGATATACATATCTGTATATCTTTATATATATTATGTAAATATACAGTATATGTATATGTTTATATATATATGTATATATACTATATATGTATGTGTATGTGTGTGTGTGCATATATGTATATATGATTGGGAAGGAAAGTTTGCAGAAAGGGAGGAAATTACCTTTTTTTTTTTTTTTTGAGATGGAGTCTCGCTCTGTCACCCAGGCTGGATTGCAGTGGCGCGATGGCTGCTCACTGCAAGCTCCGCCTCCCGGGTTCACGCCATTCTCCTGCCTTAGCCTCCCGAGTAACTGGGACTACAGGCGCCCGCCACCACGCCCGGCTAATTTTTTGTATTTTTAGTAGAGACGGGGTTTCACTGTGTTAGCCAGGATGGTCTCGATCTCCTGACCTTGTGGTCCGCCCGCCTCAGCCTCCCAAAGTGCTGGGATTACAGGCGTGAGCCACCGCGCCCGGCTGAAATTACCTTTAAGTGTGGTTTTGGGAATGATTAATGTTAATGGAGCTGAATAAAGTATGGAAAAGTCATACATTATTTTAGAAAAAAGAGTTTTAGATTTGTAAGAAAAATTGATAGGACTAAAAGGTACTGTATGATTTAGTTCATGTGACATTGTGTAAGAGAAAATTCTATAGGACAAAAAATAAATCAGTATTTTCCAAGGCATAGTGGTGGGAAGCAGTGAACAAGTACACAAGGACTTTTTTTTTGGAGACGGCGTCTCATTCTGTAGCCCAGGCTGGCATGCAGTGGCACGGTCTCGGCTCACTGCAAGCTCCACCTCCTGGATTCAGCTATTCTCCTGCCTCAGCCTCCCGAGTAGCTGGGACTACAAACATCCGCCACCACGCCCGGCGAATTTTGTGTAGTTTTAGTAGAGACGAGGTTTCACCGTGTTAGCCAGAATGGTCTAGATCTCCTGTCCTCATGATCCACCCACCTCGGCCTCCCAAAGTGGTGGGAATTACTAGCCTGAGCCACCGCTTCCTCCAAGTGGGTCATTTTTGAGGTGATGTTCCCTTATCTTGATTGAGATAGTGGTTTCATGACTGTATATATTTGTTAAAAAATCACAGGATTGAACATTACAAAATGTGTCACTGGATATGTTATACTATATATGTGTGTGTGTATATGTAATTTTGTAGACACACAAATTATATATACTAATTATGTATAAAGAGAGAAAGAGAAAGAGAGGAGAGACAGTGAGAGAGATATTAAAGGGAATCCGATAGTATTAATACCTAAAAATGCCAAATTCTGGCATGCCAATCATCCTCCTCTTTCTAAAATACCTTAAGGTAGATTTATTTAAAAATGGATAATTATGAAGGAAAGGAATTACATACTGTATTTTAGTTAGACTTGTATCTCAAGTCCTCAAAAGCAAATAACATTAATGCTTGAGCAGACTGCTATTCTGGAGCTTCAGACCAGAGAGGCCTATCTTTTTCCTGCTTTAACAAAGCCGAACATAAAGACTGTCTGGAAGAGAAGAGAACTTTATCTATGCAGGAAGAGACATCATTCAAGTTAACCAGTTAGATCCTATAAAAGGAAGTAAAAGAGCAGAATGGAGTCCTACCTCCATTTTAATAACTAAAGTACACTGAATTGCTTACCCAACTAGTGAATGTGGCTGAACAGTATTGTTCCTGAGAGTGACTTCTTAGCCATTTATTTTACTTCCTGGGCTCAAACGAAGTTCCTGCCTCAGCCTCTCGAGTATCTAGGACTACAGATATGCATCCTGACATCCAGTTAATTAAAAAAAAAAAAAAATGTGTAGAGATGGGTCTCACTAAGTTTCTTAGGCTGGTCTTGAACTCCTGACTTCAAGCAATCTTCCCACTTCAGCCTCTCAAAGTGCTAGGATTACAGGCCACCATGCCAAGACAATTATTTCTTTTTTTGTTTCTTGTTATACAGCTAATGGTGTAGTATAGTTGGTAATCAAAGATTTGTAGACTTAAGGCCATGGGTTAGAATGAAAAAAAAAAAAGTTCTAGTGACTTTCTGATCTTTACTTCAGCTGTTCTTATTTGTCTTCAGAGAATTGAGTCACACAAACATCATTAAACTCTGATAGTTTCTATACACTCAACTATTTAGATATGAATTGTCATTCTTTTCAGATGATCCTCACTGGATCTCAGAAAAAATCTAGAAAAGTAGATCGTATATATTTCTCAGTTGTTAAAGTTTATTTACGGGGCAATCTGGCGCATATTGCACCAGAAATGCATTGATGGGATCATAGACTATCATTCAGCTTTCTGGGGAGTGCTATCTTTTGAAAGGTCATTCAACATAAGAGAGGTTTCTTTGTTGAAATTCTATCTCCAACACATTAATTTTGTGAATTTGATCAAGTTACTTCATCACTTTCGACTTCAAGTTCATCGTTTGCAAACCAGGAATTAATACCTATTTCTTAGAATTGTTTTGTGAATTGACAATAGTAAATGCAAAATACTATCATAATAAACAGCATAGAGTTGAATAGAAGATACCTTCATTTAACTCCACACACTTCACCCAACTGAGTGTCTAGGACCTATGTGCACTCTCGCCTGTATAAACAATAATTATAATAAATATATTCTTAACAAATAATTAAATAAATATGTTTGCTGGAATGACGTCTTTTTCTAGTATGCCCTAGCACTATTGTTCCCTTTAGGGGATTATCAAGAGTCCATTGTGCTTGCTTAAAATATTTATTTTTCTTTTATTTATTATCATTACACAGCTTAATTAATGAAAATAGGACCAAAGAAACTTGTGTAAAAGAAATAGTAATTTATGTTAAAACTATAAATATATTGGAAAGATTTGGTAAAGGTGAATCACTAAAAATGTCAAATTAGAGGTACATGAGGCGTTTAAAAAAGACAAGATACTAAAATTTTCTTTTCCTTTTTCTTTTTTTGTCTTGTAATAGTATAACTTCTTTATTGCTTTCATTCAAAGACTCCAAATTGTTTTAATGGATTTAGGTCTGTATTATAAAACAAAATTAATCAAAGTAAGGAGTTAGCTTGGTTTTTGGACTTGTATATTAAAAATATGTTTCCACTATTATTGTGGGAAGTACATTGTTTCCAGGTAACAGTGAAGAAAAACTTGGAAGCTTAAAATCACAATTTTATAATTCTCTAACTTTGTAAAGTACCATGTAAAAGAATGTTAGGACTAATTATATTGGAACAATGTGTGCTCTATTTTAATACTAAACTGAGATAACAGAGTCATTGGAAAAATTATTTCTGTCTTAACCTAAAATTTTGTATTTCTAGATGGCATCTACATTGATATTCCCATCTAAAGAAATTGCCCATCATATATTAAATGTGTGATTTATGAAAGAAAGAGATGGGAAATGTCTATCGGTGTATGCCTAATATAAGAGAGGAAATATCTCTTTTCTTACCCACTGCTAAGTTCATGGCTGAGGCACCTGTAACAAAAGACAGATTAGCAAGAAGAAAGTATAAAAATCTGCTTAATGTAAGTTTTATGTTACACAGGAGCCTGCAGAAATGAAGATCCAAAGAAACAGAAAAACCTCTACATTTTGTGCTTGGATTTAATGAAGAATGGACAATCTTGGAGAATTATGACCTAATGTTAATAAAGTGGGGGAAACTTAGCAAAGCCTGTTTGCTCAGAGTTTTCTCTGTGTCCCTGTGTCTTCAGAGATAATGGCAATCCTCTGGGTATAGGGAGAGAACAGCAATGAGGGTGTTATGACCTACTTTAGATGAAGGTTAGCCAGATTTTATGGCTTGTTTTAGAGCGGGGAGAGGGAAGGGGAAGGTGAGAGTGATATTCCTGCTTCTTCTCTTTTTCCAAATGTGATGGCCCCTATTTTAGGGCAGTGTGTTCTGAACCTAGTCAATATCAAAAGAGGCATCCTTGACTTTATATTAACTATTTGGAGAAAAAAGTTATATAAATATATGGTTTTAATTGAAATAGACACATGTTAAAGTATGAAATTATTTCATAAACTCAACAAATTTTACTTTATTAGTCTCTAGTTGGTGTTTCTTAAACAAATATGTGGTTTCATCAGAAAATTTTATTTTAATACCTCATCTTAAGTAAACAAAATAACATAAAATGAAGGAAAATAAAATGAATCAGTAAAGGTAAATAAATACTTGGAAAACATAGAAATGTGTCACTAAGACATTTCATGTTGAGGAAAGGAAGTTAAAGTTTCAATACATGTCTAGGGGATAACTGAGAAGATGGAAATCGTGTTTATAATGATGTGACATCCAGGGATGGGTTCCGGGCTGAGCATTCCTCAAAGGACCTGCTGTGATTGCCAGAGGTAAAGCATTCTTTGACATATGCCAAAAGTTTAAATATTACATGCCTGGGAGAAAAGAAAAAAAAATGCTGCAATCATTCAAGTAAAATTCCGACTGCCTTCCTAGTTGGCTTGTGTGTATTTGGAATAGATATCAAATAAATCATTTCTCTCCTTCACAGCAAGTGGGAAAGTCGATATATCCTGCTCAAATTCAAGACTAGCCCTGTGAAAAGGTGCAAGAAACTGTGCAGGTAGAGTGATTTGTGGAATATGGAATATTTTCACCTGACCTAATAACATCTCTTAAAATATGTGTTTTTGTGTGTGTATATCATTACCAAAATTTCCACCTTTGTCATTGAAAGTCTTTGGATTAAAGCAGGATTTTTTTTAAAATTTCAAATAGAAAATTGACAAGTTTAAAAAATTTGCCAGCATCCATATTGCGCAGTGTATCTCATGAAATGCTGGCACATATTTTTGTAAGTTTGGTGGGTAGAGGGGGTGCAATTTATCACTAAGTACCAACATTTAACATAAAAAACATTATTTAGTATAAAATTTTTTTCACGGTTTTCATATTATACAAAACCCTCATACATGCTGTGAAATGAAGTATGTAGCAATATGTTTATTGCTTACAAGTCCAAAAGAAACTGTCAACAACCTAAATTTTCATCAGTAGACAAAAGGTTAAATAAATCAATGCAAAGATAAATAATGCAGGAAGGTTTTTAAAAAGTAAGATACATTCACATATGATTATTGAATAAATATTCCAAAGGCAAATTCAGTGAGATAAAAGAACAGAATGAACAGTATCTTTGTTCTATATAAATATTGATATGGTTAGGCTGTGTCCCCACCAAAATCTCGTCTTGAATTGTAACTCTCACAATTCCCGTGTGTTCTGGAAGGGACCCGGTAGGAGGTGATTGAATTTTGGGGGTGGGTCTTTTCTGCATAGTTACCGTGATAGTGAATGAGTATCATGAGATCTGATGGTTTTAAAAATGGCGGTATCCCTGCTCAAGCTCTCTCTTTGTCTACTGCCATCTATGTAATATGTGATTCACTCCTCCTCGCCTTCCGCCATGATTGTGAGGCCTCCCCAGCCACGTGGAACTGTAAGTCCATTAAATCTCTTTCCTTTGTAAATTGCGCAGTCCCCGGTATGTCTTTATCAGCAGTGTGAAAACAGACTAATACAAATATACTTGCAGGCATGTAAGTATAGAAACGTTAATTAGAGCTAGTTGTCTATCTATATATATTTCACAAGTACATAGAAATTTCTCAGTGAATACAAATAAACTGTTCTTAGTGAATATAGAGGGTTAAGTAGGATGATTAATTTCACACTTCATATATACCATTCTATATAATATGACTTTTATAAACCATGTGGATGTAATAGTGAATACCTCCTCCCCATTCCTGTTTTTCATAATGTTACTACCATTTAATTCTTTGTGCTACCAGAACTAATCCTATATGCCTTTTATGTTTGTTTACATCAATAACCACAAGAAGCCCAAGACTCCCAGGATACCACTCATTCCTTAGATTCCTACCCCAAATATTTCTAATTGGCCTCATCTTTCATTTCTCTCTGAAGACTAAAATATTCTGATGGTACCCTGCAATTCAGTCCACCACGAGCAAATTCTCCTTTGTCTTCTCTAATTGTTCCATCATTTGTTGCTCAACCTGAAATCTGTTTCTCCTATGAACTCTGCTTCCCCTGTAACCCCATCACCAAGTAGCCAGAAGAGGGTTCCATAGCCTCCTTGTTTCTCATTTCCATTTCCAGGCACTCAGATCTAAGTCTCTTATCTTCAAACTATATCTGTACTCTCCTTCCTTGGTGCCATCTTCTACTGATGATTCATTCACTCCTGTTCTTTAAGATTTTAGCACCTGTCTCACTACCATTCTCTAGCATTACTGCTTTTGTAATTAGTGGCAATTTAATTTCCATGTAAAAATTAATTTTCATATTTTAATGTACGTCCTTTCACTTCCTATACTCCAATAATGTGTCTCCAACCTACCTCAATCATTTTCGTCCCTTTTCATTTGAAATAACCAAAATCCCTGCAGCATTTTTCTTCACTTTTTCACCTCCACCTCTTAACTTCTCAGCTCATTCGCAGTACTCTGACAATTCTTTCCTCTATTGCTATATATAATTCACTGCTCATATAACTTGATTGTCTGTACCCACCTCAAATGGTCATTTCTCTAATGACTTATATTAGAGTCCTTGTTGTTTTAAAATTATAGTCACTTCCTGCTATCCTTAAACTTCCTTTCTGTTTTATAACTTCATTGTACTTACTTGCTAAAATGCCAACCCTAATAAAATCCAACTCTCCAACTAATTTTTGCCTGCACAGCCAAATATGACTGGCAAAAATGTGTACAATGAACAACAGCTTTCTGTAACAATGCTACATTTGCAACCACCCACCCTAGTGCTGCTTAGCATTCTTAAGCAATTCTCTAGTTCATTCATTTGCTCACTTGCTTTGTAACTTCTCCCTTTGTATTAAACTTCCAGTATCTTCCTGTATCCTTCCTCTTATCTGATGATCTTTCTTTTTATTTCCAAGAAAAAAGAAGCAATCAGCAAAGACTATTAGCTTGCCATTGTCACAGGACCTAGGGTGTCACTTCGCCTGCCTAAAACCTCTGTGGCCCATGGTGCTTTTGCCCAAGTTTTCTTGGGCCCACTGGGCTCGTTCTGCCCACTTGGCCTGGCAAACCGCACTAGGCTTGTGCTACCAGCCTGGATCCCATGCCTGCCAAGGGCGAGTCCAGTGTGGAGCGGAGAGGGGTATATGAGCAAGTGAGCACAGGATCTTGCTACTGCCCACGGCCAGGCATGTTGGCTGTGGCAGGGTGGTCAGCTACACATGCCATCACAGACACCAGCTCCCTGAGAGGCTGTGGCTGGACTAGACATACAAGAAGCAGCTTCCACTATGGGCACTGGGGAAAATGGTGGCATCTGGAAGCTAGAAGATGCCAGGAACCACAGAGCCCCAAGGAGGGTGTCACAGTCTTGGCTTGAGGAACTCCTAGTCTGGGCTCCCCGAAGGGCTGCAGCTCTTCTTTCTCTTCTCTCCTTCCTGTTACCTGCAAGGTGGAAAGTGGGAGGTGTGTTTCAGTCTTGTTTGTGTTAGAGTTCTTTCAGTCCCACCATTCAGCAGATCCTGAATTCTTGTCCCACATCCAGGAAGAATGAGGTACATGGACTACTGGAGGGTGAGCAGGTGAAGAGGTGCTTTATTGAGCTACAGTACGGCTCTCAGGTGACCCAGAGTGGGTGATCCCTAACCATAGGCAGGTCATTCTGACATCTCTGCAGCTCTCAGCAGAGAGGAGACCCAGAGTGGACAGTTCTATCCACAGGCAGGTCATCCTGATGAGTATACAGCTCTCAGCAGAGAGGAGACCCTTTTCTGGAGGCAAGCTGGATAGCTCTTTTCTGCAGGCAAGTCATCCCATTTGTCTGCTGGAGTCTGGCTGAGTTCAGGGTATTTATGAGCTTCAGAGGGGAGGCAGTCTGGGCTGATTGGTCCAGGGGCAGCCATGGGCAGGCCTGGATAAAACACCATAAGTTCTTTCTCTGTTCCATGAAACTGGCAGTCTGGCCCCCAGGCTTCAGACCATCCCTGGCTTGAATGTGGAATTTCACCAGGGACCCATCTCTTTCTGCCCAGGAGCCTGTCTGCCTCAGCTGCAATCATGGCACCCAGGATCTTCATGACTAGGGGCACCTGCAGGCCCATGCAGAGCTGCCCTCAGCCCCTCCTTGGCCTCCCTCTCATGCTTGTCAGCATCCAAAGTCTAGAGGGGGCCAAGGTGGCCAAAGGCATCCGGAGCATATGTGCACCCAACTGGGTTGTGACAGTGCTCAGGCTCGGCCACAGCTTTGGTACAAAATCAGAGCAGGTGCCTGGAGCGGGAAGAGGCCAAGCAGCTGGAGGAGGCATTTCCAAGCCTCTGGGAGCTTCCTGGGTCCCTGCAACTGGGTGGTTGAAGTTGTGCTTGAGAGGCAGGGCTCTCATCCCCCTAGTTTGGAAGGGGTTGGGACTCCCTCCTCTTTCCAGCTCCCACTGACTCCACAAAGGGAGCAGCACCAGCCACACCTCATCTGCTGCAGCCATTGTCTTTGCAGCAGCCACTCCAGATGGGCCACGGCTGCCATCACTGCCACCATACAATTTAGCACAGCTTCATATGTTCCCATACAAAAATGATGAAGGAATGATTCAGTTGCTCTTTCTAGGCATTACATTTAGATTTGTCTGGGAGAGTTCCACTTATTCTCAAGGGGGTGGTGGTTTGGATAGTAACTATTTTGTCTCACCTGCTTGGGAATAAAAACAATAATTAATAATATTGGTGATTATGTTAGGATATTAAGATTTGAATTCTTCAGCTCTCATTCTTTTTTTAAATTTACTTCAATCAAGTTTTGTTTCCACCAATCTACCCAAGCAATAATTTTGACATTGTTACATTCAGCAATCAGTTCTTAGGCTACATCTTACTGGACCTATCAGCATCATTTGAGAGGGTTGATCACATCCCTCTTCTTGAAACTTATTCCTTGCTTGTCACTGAGGACACCACTATTATTCTGTTTTTCTTCCACCTCATTGGCTTCTGTTTTTCAATTTCCTTGGCGAGTTCCTCCACTTCTCTCTGACAATTAAAATAGGTGTTTGCTGAGATTAGACATTTTTTTCCTTCTCTGTTTAGATGGTGTGGTAGATTGATTGTAAAATTCCTCTCTATTTATTTTTCAACCTTAAGCTATGCATGTGCAGTGTGAGGCTGTGGTTCCTGCCGTCAAATGATGTAATCTATTTCCCATGCCTTTTAGTCTGGGTTTTCTCTAACAGGATGAGACAGAGCTACTACTTTGCCAGTTTTCACTCTGGGCCGCAAGGGACCTTGCATACTTCCACTTTCTCTTTGGGGACACAAAGGTCATCATGTGAACAAAACTGGTTTAGTATATTGAACAAAGAAAAAAAAACCATAGTTTAATTATATCTGTGATCTCAAATGAGAGCCAACAATTGTCGGATATGCAAAAGAAGGTAACTTCTGTGGTCTGCACTTTGAATATAATATTTTGCCATTCCATCTAGGAATAAACTCAGTCTTTTCTGACTGCTTTAGCACTGGTATGTTCATTAAATTTAAGATGTTCTCAAATCAAACAAGCATCTAAACAGCAGTAAAATCCAACCATAAAAAAGTGAATTCCCAGACTGACAAAACCGAAGCAACTGTGACATCTGAAGGGAACACATGTCCTTAGATCATTGATGACTTTCACTTCAAAATGCTGATTTTTCTGTGTCACGATAAATCTATCTAAAATAAAATATTACCCAACGATGTTTCCTTAGTTTTATTCTCTATGTTGTATTGGTTTCCTTCCTTTTTTCTTTTAATAAAATGGATCATCAAAGGGCTAACTCAGGGAGAAACAAAAAAGAAAAGCACTTGAATCTAATATTTTCATGGGTTTTTAAAACAGGCTCAGACTTTGATCATTTCTCATTAGATCAAAGAGTATTTGGTACCCTTTGAATGGAACCATATTGTAGGTTATATCAAATTTAATTCACAAGTTCATGATGGCAAAATGAAAGAAAAAATCCACTTTTACTGTGGAATAAATGCATTTATATAAAACAAGCATAGATCATACACACACACACACACACACACACACACATACATATTCCAATTTAAAAGTCTCTAATCACTGCTTTTGGGTAAACTAACATCATACATTATAAGAAATTAGAAAATGAAGTATACAGTTGAATTTAACATTAAGTAAATGTGGTAGTATTCATTCTTCTATGACAATGTAAGTACATTCACATTTTAGTCGATTTACCATGAAGATCTGTGTTATTTAATTTAGTGTTTAATTATTTCTCATAGTGTAATGGATGCTGTGAAGTGTCCATACATGGGTACAACTTGAGTTCTTAGTTCACAATATAAAGCAGAATGTATTTTATTTCCCTCCTGTGTCTAGGATGCATGTAAAACAAAATATTCATGTTCAGTAGTGAAACAAGAAATCGGGATTCTTTATTATACAATTTCATACACCCATTTTGTTAGAAACACGTGGATATTTGTAGCCATATTTAAATCCTCCTTTAAGCTATTGATGGAGAGCAGTTTAAATATAGTATAGCAGTTTAGATATAGTTGATCTATACCATCTCTTAGTGAGTTCTGTCTATTACAATGGATTAGTGATAATCTATTGGCCATTGGGTTGCCAGCCATGGTCTACCTTAGGTATTTTGCTTTAGTAAATAATATTCACTAGTAAATATATTTACTGGGATTTTTTTTTGTCCCAGTGTATTAGAATTTTGCTTTATGGCTTTTTAAGGATTCTCCTAGTAGACTGTGTGTGTGCGTGTGTGTGTCATACAGTATATATAGTAAAGTATACATATATAACATAATATATATAATATTTTTTGTGTAGATATACATATATATGCGTATGTGTGTCTATATAGTGTGTGTTTAATTGTTAGAGTTTAATATTAATATTGGTGTGTGTATATATATATACACTATATATATATATCATATATATACACACTATATATATATCATATATATACACTATATATATATATCATATATATATATACACTATATATATATATAGTGTGTGTGTGTGTGTGTGTATGGCCAAGTGCTACAAGTGCCACTAAAAGCCCATAGTTGACTTTTTTCCTTTTGTCTATTTAGATATTGGTGATTTAGAATGGCTGTAATGCTAATTGAAAAGGAACAATAATGTCATCTATTGCTTTGTTTATTTAATTTATTTAAAGGGAACTTAGATGTTTCTTATTCTTGTGACATTTAACTTGATTTGTATTACTGTTTTTAACTTCTTAACTTCTAGAGAAGTTTAAACATTATTATTCTTTCTTCTAATCCATTTTTATTCACATCTAGGTATTATTTTTCTGTGGTGTGATCTTTTAGTATATTATTATCATTATCTTTTAACCCTCCAATTTACTAACAGAAGATGATGAACTGTATGTGACCTCATTGCTTCTATTAACATGCTTAAGTTAATATTTCTTCCTGCCTTACATTTTCTACCACACTAAGAGAAATAAAAACATACAAACAGATTGTATGTATTTTATAGACAGTTGTCAAAAATATTGGGAACAATTATAAATAAAACAATGATCAAGAACAAACTTAGGATCCAAAACTCAAACAAGTGTTGGAAAAACTGTAGAGAAATTGGAAGACCCTTTCTATGTTGTTTTGCATCACGTGAAATGGTGTGACTACTCTGAAAAACAGTTTGACAATTCCTTAAAATGTTAAACATAGACTTACCGTAGGACCTAGCTATTTCACTCTTAAAGGAATACCTAAGATCGAGTAATTGATAAAGAAAAGAGATTTATTTAGGCTCATAGTTCTGCAGACCGTATAAGCATGAAAGCAGCATCGGCTTGGCTTCTGTTGAGGGCCTCAGGAAGCTTACAATCATGGCAGAAGGTGAAAGAGGAGCAGGCACCTCACGTGGCAATAGACTGAGCAAGAAGTGGACAGGAGGGGGTGTCAGGCTCCTTTAAACAATCAGCTTTCAAGTAAACCAACAGAGCAAGAGCTCACTCATCACCAAGGAGATGGTGCTAAGCCACTCATGAAGGATCTGCCCCCTTGATCGGACACCTGTCACCAGGCCCCAACTCCAACATTGAGATTTGAAGTAAACAAATATCCAAACTATATCATACATGAATGCTCATAGAATTATTCATAATACCAAAACTGGAAGAAACCCAAATGTCCATCAATTGATAAGTAGTTAAACAAAATGTAATATCTCTATGCCGTGTTAAAAGAAATGAAGTGCTAATACATGATACAACATGAATAAACCTAAAAATATTATAAATTAAGAGAGTCACAAAGGAGCACTTATTTTATGATTTCATTTATGTGAATGGTCTAAAATAGGCAAATCTATAGACAACAAGTATATTAATGCTTGGCTACGGCTGGGAGATAAGGATGTGGAAGGTATTTGGGAGTGAATGCTAGAGTGTACAAGGTTTCTTTTTGAGGTGGTGAAAATGTTCTAAAATTAGACTATGTAGTTACACAATGTTTTGTAGTTTCCCTGTGGATGTCGGGATAAACTTCCCACCAAATATCAGTTTGTATGTCAAGACTGATGATGCAACGTGCACTGGGAAGATATGAAAAACCTTATTACTCATATTATGCAACTCTCCAGGGAGTGCAGGCCTGGCACAAGCCAGTCCAGATCACAGAAAGTGAAAAGAGACAGGTGGCTTTGGCTTTTATGGTGGCTAGGAACCAGGGCCACAGGGAAGGTTCTTGATCATGGGACAGGGTTTGCATGGTTTGAACTATGAACAAGCTGAGGGAGAGAGGGTGAGGAATTTCTTATGGCCTTGCCCAGGTGTGGAGCAAAAGAGGAAGGGAGAAAAGGAAAACCAATAGTGATTAAAAGCTTAAGATAAAATATCTGAAATGGAGTCTTCCTCTTTATTACACGCAACCCAGTAAATGTACTAAAAACTATTGAATTATACATTTAAAATGGGTAGCTTTTATAAATATGCATGTTATAACTCATTAAAGCTATTTAAATGAAAACCTGACAAACAGAAAATGTTGGTCACAATGTGGAGCCAACAGAAATGTCATATATTACTGATAAGAATATTTAATGATAAAACCACTTTGGAAAAAGTTTTTGATATTTACTTTAACTATCAGTTACCAGTTTAGCAAGCAATTCACTTTTAGGTACTTTAATCTATGAAGAATAATTACTGTTTTTATCAAAAGCTCATGCAAGACTGTTCATAGAAGTTCTACACGTAATAAACAAAAAGTTCAAATAACCCATCAACAGAGGAATACACACCTAAGTTGTGGCATGTGGGTGCAACGGAATGCCACTTGGCAGTAAAATGGAACAGAATACTGCTACCTACAACAGTGAAAGAATCTCAGAGGTATTATGCTGCTTTAAAGGAGCCAGACACAAAAGAGTTGTAAGATTAAATTTCTATTACATTCCTAAACTGGCAAAACTAATCCATAGTGAAAAAAACGTGATTGCCTGTTTTATACGGATGGGCCCATTAGGGCCACAAGAGAAGTGTTCTGGCTTAAGAAAAGTGTTCTATAGCTTGCTAGGTCTTTGGGTTAAATCAGTGTACTTATTTGTCAAAATTATATGGCTTAGATATGTGAAATTTAATGTACATATCGGATTTTCATTTAAATAGCTTTAATGAGCCATAATATGCATATTTATAAAAGGTACCCATTTTTACCTCACAAGAAACTATAAAATGCTAGCAATTAAGTTGGGGAGCTTGGAGTAGATATTGATGAATCAAAAATTATAGAGGCCGGGCACGGTGGCTCAAGCCTGTAATCCCAGAACTTTGGGAGGCCGAGACGGGAGGATCACCAGGTCAGGATATCGAGACCATCCTGGTTAACATGGTGAAACCCCGTCTCTACTAAAAACTACAAAAAACTAGCCGGGCGAGGTGGCGGGCGCCTGTGGTCCAGCTACTGGGGAGGCTGAGGCAGGAGAATGGCATAAACCCGGGAGGCGGAGCTTGCAGTGAGCTGAGATCCGGCCACTGCACTCCAGCCTGGGCG
>NW_012118487.1:27442233-27460453 GCF_000951035.1 Colobus angolensis palliatus | reverse complement strand
CCCCCCAAAATTATAGAGTAATGATTTGTTGAAACTAGGTGATTCATTCATGAGGTTTTATTGTAATATTTGATTTACTTTGCATAGGTTTGACATTTTTCATAAACAAAAGATTTTTTTAAGAGTTTCATAGGCAGAGATGGTGACAATTCCTGAGAAATCATAAAAGGTGATACGGTAGAGCACTGCTGTTTGGCTAAGAATGTTTAAGTATAGTGAATTTGAGGCTTTCTCGTTGCGGCAGGAAGCTACAAACAAGTTTAAGCATTTGATGGGGAGAGCTCATTGAGATAATGTTATAATAATAGGTATCTAAAAATGATTGAGTGCATTTGAAAAGACCTACAGCATTCTCCTAAATTTATGATGTATGGTCATGGCATGTTTTAGTTTATGCCTCCACATATCTTTGTACATTTTAGATCTATTTAATGTGTTTTGCTACTTCTAATTGCATACACTTGTGAAATACTTAGGATTTCAGTTTTTATTTCATAAGAGTATATTTATGAACTGTCATAGATTTAAAATATCAAATGTTTTACTCATGAATATATACATAGAGTTGTGCCTTTAGGCATTGGCAAAAATATGACCCATGAAATCTGTTTTTGCTCAATTCTTTTTGAAATTCTAGGTTAGGTGCATTATTCAGGATTACAGCATAACTGCATTGCATATTTAAGGCTTGTTCTGAATTTCTAATTCCCAGGTCAATTCTATACTAAAATGTATTACCTTGTTTTCCTGTTAAAAGTTACCAACAATATTTGAAATGTCAATATCATGCCTCACAGGAAAATGTTAAGGAATGATTACTTTAGAAAACTTAACCTTTCATAAATTCAGATGTTTTAATATTTGATTCTGTATATTTTACTCAAAAGTTACATAAATATGTTTTTGACTACAGTATAGATGTAAATATGTGCTCTACAATTTAAACCTGGTATTTTATGCAACTGCATGTATGATATTATTCTTATTGTTACTACCATTTTATCTTATTTTTGAAAGATTAGTGATCAAATGAGGAGTGTTAGATGAAAAGACCTCATTTATTTAGACTTGGGTATAACCTTCAGTTCTTCCTCAGATAATCCATCAAAATAGTCAATGCAGATTTACATAGCTTTTCATTCCAAGCAGATTGGTATATAAAATCAAAATAGTGCCAGACCTTAAAGTCATAACACATGGAGTCTAGGTAATACAGTTGAATCACTAAATTGTGACAATGTTTAGTCAAGAAAATTTGCAAACAGGCATTCAGAATTGAGTTATACAAATGAGAGAATAGGATTATATTTTTTAAAGGTAAAAAGCAAGGATGAGAGTAAGTATCTTAGTAAATGTCAAGACACACTCTAACTGGAACAGAGAAAAATTTTTAAGAAAACGTACTTTCTCATTTTTACTTATCCATAACTTCTCACTTTATTCTAACTTTCCATCCCTCATTCTCAAAGGTCCTCCTCCACCAGTCTGACAGGGTTAAAGTATTTATAAGTTTTAGGTCATCTTTGTGTTTGGATATGGTGAATGAAATAAGCTTGTGAATCAAGCAAACCTTACAAACTGTTAAAGAATAGAATTAAGCCCCAGTCAAAACTGTCAATCCTATAATTGATTTCTTTTCTTTAAAATACTTTTTTTGGTATTGAACAAAGATGCAGAAGTGCAAGTCACCATGCCAAATTCAAAAGGAAACCCAGAGTTTTGCATGTTCCTTGCAAGACTCCCCCGCCTTCCCCAAAACTCATACAATCACCACGAAAATTGTATGGTCCAGCATCAGGATAATCCTACCACATCCTCATTTCTTTTTCTATCAGTCTGAGGAAGAAGTCCAAGAATCCCTGATCCTTCTCCACAGGGCTTTGTACATCCCCTTTCATGACTTCCTATGACCTCTTTTCAAATCTCAAAATTATTCCGATTTTATTGTCTACAACTCACAGTCAATCATCAGAACAATCTCACACAATTGTTAATCCCACATTATCCTGTCAATCTATGTCCTTGTTTGACAAATCTCTACACTGCTCAAATGCAATGTTTACCTATCCTGCCTCTGCACTGTCTGCATGGTTGAAACACACTTCCATCAGCATACAAATAGTCTGAAATTTATGCTAGGAGAAATAGTACAAAACCCACTGTACACATTGCATCCTTCCTGGGTATTAATTTGTAATTCTTTTCCCTTAACAACACCAAATGTTCTTGAAAGAGTTGTCTGAGCTCACTTTTCCTAACTCTTCTGCAACTTTTTTCTTACTGAGCTCTCATAGTCAGGTTTCTCTCCATTCACTTCTCAGCTCTTGTCAAGGCCACTGCGTGGTGCTAAATCCAGTGGTGAATTATTACTTCATGTAGATTTATCAGCAGACATTGAAAAAGTCAATCCTTCCCTTTTTCTTAGAACATTTCTTTACATGGCTTTTGGGAAACTACTCTCTCAGTTTTCTGACCACAACGGCTGCTCCTTCTTATATATTATTATTATTTTGCTGACTTTGCTTCATCACTCTGATGTTTCTGAACTCAGGCCACAGATGTTCTTGCCTCTCTCTTTATTCACACCTTTGGAGTTTCTATCCAGTCCTTTAATTTAAATATCCTCTTTTTACAATGACTCACATGTCACAACCACTTCTCCCTTGAACTTTAGCTTTACTTGCCTACTTGACTCCTCTATTTTGATAGTCACTAGGTATCGTTAACTTAAGAAATGCTCCCGAAATAATTTTTATTTCCCACCTCCAAATATGTTCCCTCTACATCCTTTTTTTTTTTTTTTCTTTTTTTTTTGAGACATAGTCTCACTCTGTCTCCCAAGCTGGAGTGCAATGATATGATCTCAGCTCACTGCAACTCCACCTCCTGGGTTCAAGTGATTCTCCTGCCTCAGCCTCCCGACTAGCTGGGATGACAGGCATGTGCCACCATGCCTTGCTAATTTTTGTATTTTTAGTAGAGATGAGGTTTCTCCATGTTGGCCAGGCTGGTCTGGAACTCTTGACCTCGTGATCTGCCTACCTCAGCCTCCCAAAGTGATACTCCCTCTACATTCTTACCTACCTCAGCAAAAGAACACTTCATCCTTCCAGTTACATAGGACAAGAAATTGGAAGTCATCCAAGACTCCCCTTTCTCTCATATCCCACACTCCATCTGTCTATTGCTGATGTTACCTTTAAAATACCTCCCAGGTCTGAAGCTTTCTTATTCATATTCCTCTATCATTTTGACCTAAACCACCATCATCTCTTATTTGGATTAAAACATTCACTTCCTAATTGACACCCCCTTATACACATGCTTCTTTCTTCTCTCTACTAAAAGTCACTCTTCTCACAACAGCAAGATTGAACCTGTGAGAACCAAAGCAAATTATATCACCTCTGTGTTTAAATCTCTCCAGTGGCATCTCATTTCATTTAAAATAAAAGCCAGTGTCCTTAAACCTTTTCCTTTTTGCCCCGAAATACTTGCTAGTGGCATCTGGGGTTGCAGCGCTTACCCTGAGATAACGTTGTCATGAAATATCTAGCTTTTATTATTATTTCTCCATCACTTTAGTATATTGACTTTAGAAACAAAAGACATCATTCTGTTTATAGAAATCTGTTTTGAGCAGTGGTGTCTGCATTTACAAAATAGTAATTCTGGATCACCAAAAATGTTAAATCCCAGAAAACGTTAACGTTGTTCCCAAACAGTTGTTGGCCAAAGATTCATTTGATGAACCCGGATTTTCCAATATAGAAGATTCTGATTATTCCAACAATTCTGATGTTAGTTCTGTTTAGAATTAACTCCAAAACAGTTTTTATATTTTATTTTCACATTGGAAATCAGTCAAATTTGCTTCAACCTCAGAGTCTTTTTATGTAGAATTAAATGAGTGCCCGCAGTGAGCTGCACATTTTTTCCTAAACAGGAAAAGGGTTAAAATGTCTTACAAGTTATATATATATATATATACACACACACACACACATATATATACATACACACATATATACGTATACATATATACATATATATGTGTGTGTATATATATATGAGAAAGAAAAAGAGAGAGAGAGAAAGACAGAGAGAGAGAGAGAGAGAGAGACTCGCTCTGTCACCCGGGCTGGAATGCAGTGGCAGTCTTGGCTGACTGCAACCTCTGCCTCCCGGGTTCAAGTGATTCTGGTGCCTCAGCCTCCTCTGCCTCCCGGGTTCAAGTGATTCTGGTGCCTCAGCCTCCTGAGTAGCTGGGATTACAGGCATCTCCCAACACTCTCGGCTCACTTTTTGTATTTTTAGTAGAGACTGGGTTTCGCTATGTTGACCTGGCTGTTCTCACACTCCAGGCCTCAAGTTATCTGCCCACCTAAGTCTCACAAAGTGCTGAGATTACAGGTGTGAGCCACTGCTCTAGACCTAGAAGTTCTATATTATATGGACTCTCACTACTTCTCTGACCTCACTTTGTATATCCTTCATCATTACTCAATGGATTGTACCCACACTGACTTCTTTGAATTTACATGAGCCTCATTAGCGTTTTTCTACCTCCTCTGCATTTGTGCTCTATGAGAAATACTACTTTCTGTCCTTCTGTTTTGTATGTTTCTGTTCAAACAACACTTTAACATTGATTTTTTTTCTCTTAAATTCTGTATAATACAGCAAGCCATCCCTTTATTTCTTATTCACATTTCTTACCTTTATTTTCTCCATAATAGTTACTACTAAGTGATATATGTGTTTAATTATTTGTTTTTGTATTTTTGTCTTGTCTCAGATGTAAGCCAATTAAAGGAAGAAGCTTTATTTTATTCATTACTAAATTCATTGCACTTCCAAAGGTGCATGACCTGTAGTAATATGCAGTAATTACTTGTACCATAAATGTGCAATGCATTAGGTCAGGGCTATAATGTGTGAGTAATGCAAATTGATGACAGAGAAAAATGCAGGGGATGAAAAATAGGGGTAAAGGGAGAAGTAAGAGACTGTCAAGACATACAGGGCACACTTAAAATATAATGATGAAGTGCAAGTGAAAGTTTAGAATCAGAAAACCTAGTTTCAGATTGCAGTTTTACCACTTGGAGGATATATGCCCTTGGACAAATGACTTAAATTAGTTGTACCTCAATTCCCATGATTGATAAATAGGAATAGTAGCTATCTCATTACCTTATCAGTATTAAATGCAATAATACTTAAACATGTTTAGCCACATGGTGGTATATAGTAAGTAAACATTCAGTGGTGGCTGAAAAACACAATAACATCAAAATAAGTCAGAAATCAAATTGCCTAAAACTTCCATATTTCCAAAATATTTTTAGGATTAGCCCCGTCCTTTGAAAGAGAAGGGATTATTTTTGGTCTTGTTTCTCCCATAATTTGCAGAATTATAGTAATATGATTGCTCACCTTATGAATAAAATAAAATTTAAGAACTAAATAATAATAATATGATTATAGAGAGAACAGAGGCATGTATATGTGTGTGTGTGTGTGTGTGTGTGTGTGTGAAACAGAGCTTTGTACCAATCACAGCTACTTCACTTAATGTCCTAGAGCCCCAATTTTCTTATTAACCTAAAATAATAATAATAGGACTGCATCACAAGGCTCTTATGAGGTGTTTTAGTTTTCTATTGCTGTGTAACAAATTACCTCACACTTATCGTTTAAAAGCAATAGAGGTTTATCATCTCACAGTTTCTGTGGGTCAGAAATCTGGGCGTTGTGTAGGAGTTCTCTGTTATTTTCTCAAAAATCTGAAATTAAGATGTTGACTAGGGCTGCAGTTTTCATTTGAACCTCTTCTTTCTCTTCCAATCCCATTCAGGTTGTTGGCAGAATCTAGTTTCTTGCAGTTGTAAGCCTGAAGTGTCTCTCTTCTTACTGGACTGTCACCTGGGGTTCACTCTCAGTTCCTAGAACTTACCCTCAAGGTCTAGTCATGGGCCCCCTGCATAATCAGTTTAGAACATGCCTGTTTGTTTTCACCTGATTCAGCAGGACAGTGTTTGTTGCTGTTTCTTTTAAGAGCTCCACTGAGTAAGTCATGACCACCCAGGATGATCTCCCTTTTGATTAACTCAGTCAACTGATTAGGGACTGTAATGACATCTACAAAATCCCTTTTACCCTATAAGGTAACATAATCACAGGGCTGGTACCTACTGTTTTCATAGGTCCCATTTATCCTCAAGGAGAGGGAATTCTATCAGGACATGATTCACCGGGGGGTTATCTTAGAACTATCTACCATGTGAAAATGAAAAGATTTGTCATATATGAAGCCTTTCCCCTGTGACTTATTAACTGTGGTGATCAATAAGACAACTTTGTTATTATTTTCTAGTTTCAGATTCTAAATACATAATATGTTAATATTTTGGGGACTGGCTTGTGCTTTTATAATATTTATAATTTAGAGAAATTACTGATTACAGAGATTGCACAAAAGTATTCTCACTTCTTAGAGAGGACACTGATAAAATGTGTGAAATTCTTGTTCTGCTTTACCTCCATTTTAACTCACTATTTCTTCACTTGAGCAATTTGCTCATCACATTCCCTAGGGGACTGAGAAAATTGTACTTATACAATGTTGAAAAAGGAAACTTCCATGGCCTTCAAGTACAAGCTACATTATTTATTATCACATCAATGTTCTGGCAGGGTTGCTTGTAAGTAGATATACTGATTTAATCTGAAGATCAGTCAGGTGAGCTCAGTTTTGCCTTGGGCTATCAGATAAGGAATGCATCTTACTTTTGCAGTGTTTTAGAAGCCAAGCTCATTGAAGAAAATATTCAGATTTACAGCAATTTTTTCAACCAATATTACTCTGCTTCTTTGGCCAATATAATTGAACAAAAACCTAACTTTTAATTGAAATTATTCTCATCTACATCAGCTGTGAAATTTTTTAGATAAAGATGAAAGTTACTAACTCAAAATCTAAGCTAGTTGCTAACTTTATGAACATGAAAATCTTGTAATATATAACTTCTCTTATCGGGTACTCATTTCTTTTTTCTTGTATCAGCATTTTGTTGAACATTGTTAATAACATATTAATACTATATGATAAAATCTGAAAACTTTATAAAAGCACTTAAAGTTAGACTATCATAATATGCATAAACTAGTATTAAATTAAAATATCTCTAATGTAAAATATAGTAAATTTAACAAAACAGGACCATTTGGAAATATTACAAAGTAAACATACCAATCTCTGCGAATGGCATATACCATTAGGGTAAAAAAGAATACTGTGTTCTTATTTGAGTAATGCATTTGGTCAAGAGATTAGCCTCAAAAATCTAAGTAATGACTTACCTGAAGCTTTGTGCACCATCCCAACCCCATCCCCACATACTTTTATTCTTCACTCTTATGGCCACATACCTACTACATCTAGGGAAAGCCATTTCTCAAGCTATGGCACCAAGATAATTCTTAAGGAAAAAAAAATTCAGCCTTTATTTGCTCACCAGATTTAGTTTCAGAGGAACTTTGCTGTTGCTCCTTCTGCTGTTAGTTTTCATAACATTCTCTACCCTAAATTGAGGAATAAGTTTATTCTTGTGTGTAATTTCCACCCCTTCCCTTAAGAACTAGAGGTATTCACCAGACCGAAACATTGAATATCTGTTCCATGAATGTTTGTGCCCCCATTTTAGTGTGTTTCATGAAATACCCTCTTTTGAGACCTTCATATGCTGAACAAAAGCAGGACCATCACCATATTTTCAAATACTATAGTTATTTACATTATGTGCAAATATATTTGATGGTTGCTTTTGTATATTTAATTTTCTAGTTGTGGCTCTACTTAAACATATTTTCCTGCCATCTGAAGCCAATGTTATAGTAACCTAATCAAAAAACTAAATACTTAATGGATAGCAATCAATTTATAAAATATCTATAGATATTTATGACATTTTTAAAAACTTTGGAAGAAACATGAGAATGTGACAGTGAGTCATTTCTTTTATATCATTTCAAGACTGCTTCTTTGCTTCTTCAAGGCTACATAATGAGGTGTTTCTTCACATTTACTCATATTTTTCAATCTTACTTCATGACATATGGAAA
The DNA here is from genome assembly GCF_000951035.1 of Colobus angolensis palliatus. Lineage (NCBI taxonomy): Eukaryota > Metazoa > Chordata > Mammalia > Primates > Cercopithecidae > Colobus > Colobus angolensis. Next base: position 27,452,326 of record NW_012118487.1, on the reverse strand, counting down.
AATACCCGTAAATATTTTATTTTTTTAATTGCAATTATCAGCAATAGTCTCCATGTAAAATTTAAACCAAAAATACAAACTACTTGAAAAGATAGGACCTTTAAAACATACTTTTCTTCTTTCAGTTATAATTTTTCGTTTCTGGGTCTTTTTTTTAAAAAAAGTCTACTCTGTCAATTTTATTCAACAATAATACTCATACAAAAACATAAAATAAATCAAAACTGTGGAGTGAACATGCTTTGTAATATGCATCTAGAATATTTTAAAAGTAAAACAAAACTAAACAAAAATTACTTGAAATCTAAAAGTCCGCCATGACCCTTTATTCATTTTCTCCTCAATGGCCAAAGATAGTCACAGCCTATTTCTAATACCATAAATTAATTTGGTTTATTTTTTAACTTTATGCAGTGAAATTATGCAGTACATGCTCCTATTTGTGGCTTCTTTCGATCAATAGATGTTTGTGATATATAGTTGTACTTTGTTCATACTTATTGCTTTGTAATAACATTCTTCTTTATTAATACGCTACAAAATACATATTCATTCTAATATTCATAGAAATTTTATTTATTTTTGTTCGTTTTTGTTTATTAAAAGGAGTGTTGCTCTGAACAGCTTGTATATGTCTTTTCTTGTGTGGTGGGAATTGGGGTCTTTTGTTTTTGTTTGTTTTCAAATGAATATACAATTGACCCAGCGCAAATGTTGAACTGCAGTACCCCCACTATATTCAATCAGGTGGCAGCATATACAGGGATTGTTTCTGGGCTATCTCTTCTAGAACTTGATCTACTTTTCTATCCTTGTGCAAATACCACACTGTCCAATTTATATCATTGAATATACAAGACTTGATATAATAAGATTAATCTTTCAGTCACATTCTTCTTCAAGATTACCTTTATTTCCATGTGTTAGATAATAGAAAAGTCTTGCTGATTTCTAAAGAAATAAAATTTTCTAATCTTTTGGTTGAAATTGCTTTGAATAGGTGGATCAACTTGGAAATAATTGACATCTTTACAATATTAGCTTTGCAATTCATGGACACAGCGTATTCCTCCATTTATTTGGTTCTTATTTATTTGTAAAATAGATTTTATGTTTTAGTGTGGAGATTATACACATGCTTTAAAATTTTAGTTTCTAGATTTTTGTGTGTCTGATATTATTTAAAATGACCAATTTTTGTTTTCTGTGTGTAATAGCAGTTTTTTTCTGTTTAAGCTCTTACATGTATAATAATAAAAAATTGACTAAATTTAACTGCATCACATGCAAAAAAAAATGTTCTTTCACTCTTATAGGAATCCATCCGTCTCCCCGCACCTTCTTCTCTGCCTTCCAGCCTCTTCTTTTCGTAGTTTCATTTTGTTCTTTTTAATCCCTGTGTCATTTAGTTTTATTTATTTATTTATTTATTTATTCTTGTTGTATTTGTTAGAACCTCTAGTAAAGAATTGGATATAAGTGATAACTGAGGGTTTCATTGTGCTGTTTCTGATGTCAGGGGGAAAAACTTCACACAATTCATTATTAACCATAATTTCACTCTAAGAGTTTACAAATATTATTTATAAAATTCAAGGATATGTACATCCTTATGCTCTATAATATTTATACTTTTATGTAATTTTCTTTAATGTGAGCTAGGCTTAGTGATTCATTTCTAGTTAATAGAATAAGGCAGATGCAATGGTGTATGACTTGGATACCAGATAATAAAAAGTCACTTTTACTCTCTCTTGTACTGCTTGCTCTAGGGGAGACCAACTGCCATAGTATGAGGCATCCTACAGAGAGATCCATATGGTGAGGAACTGAGGCCTCCAGCCAACAGCCAGTGAGGAACTGAGGCCTGCCAAAACCCATGTGAATGAGCTTGGAAGAGGATTTTCCAGCTTTAGTCAAGCCTTGAGATGACTGCAGTCCTGGCCAACAGCGTGACTACAACTTCACAGAGACACTAAGCCAAATCACCCAGCAAAGCTGCTTCCAGATTCCTGACCCTTAGAAACTATGTGAGATAGTGAATTTTTTATTGTATTAAGTCACTAAATGGGGAATAAATCTATCAGTCAGCAATAGATAACAAATACAAAGAAATGATCTTCTTTTCATAGCTTTCTAAGTTAATTTCATCAAAAGTTACTTTTAATTTCTTGTTTTTTCCTATTTTCCCATTTTATAATTTCATTTAATCTCTCTTTTAGAATGAGTCTATAATTTTAACTGACAGTTCACCTTGTCTGTCATGATGACATTTCACTTTCATCTATACGTATTTGCTACATGGATATCAGTTTGATCCCTCAAGCTAGGTAGCTTATCTCTTGAGGACCAGTACCTTCTAGTGTACATCCGTAGTCCCTGGAGTTCTAAGGAGTATAATAAATATTTGATGACATGCTATGAATAAACATGAGAAAATCTGAATGATTAAATGTAAATATGAATTTACTAATTCAAAAAGTGAATAGAATTGTCATCTCTTTGAGCTCTATTACTAAAAGTTTTTAACTTTAGATTTTCATATGAAAAAGGAAATATTCTTTTAGAGGCAACAAGCTCATTTCATCATCCTGCAATCAGTACATTTAAACATACTATTTTTTAAATGTTTAATATAGAGCTATTTAATGCATCTAAAATCTAAAATCTATTTTTATGTTATAAAATAAAAATTCTGGATATTAATAACATTATTTAAATGTCAAATTCCCAATTAAGGAAATAATGAACATTATTGGCTGGCTTTGCTACTGAAACTATGAGTAATACTATTTTAAAGCTACTTTCTGAACAACATTTATAGGGCAAATATACATAAAGGATAATATAGCTATGACAAATCAATAAGAAAAAACAAATGATGAACAACTCAGTATAAGAATAAACAAAGAACATAAACAAATCATTCAAAAAAGAGGAAGTTAAAGCTTCACGGAAGCGTCTAAAGATGATGTCCAACTTCACTAACAAGAAGGGAGAAATTGAAATGAAAATTAAAGCTGTAATACAGCAGTATTCTTATGAGAAAGAATGTATAATTTCTGTAATACAGTGTGCTTTCAAAGGCATATAGAAAAAGTATTCATGCATTGTGAGAAGGGTAATTTAATAATATCTATCAATGTTAAAAATTGCTTACATCTTTTGATGCAGCATTTCCCTATGAACATATACACAAAGGTGTTCTTCACAACATTGTTTGGAATAGCCCCAAGTTAAAAACAACCTATATATTCATAAATTAGGGCCTAATTAATTAAATTATTGAATAACCACAAAAAAAGTGATATGGAGCCATTTTAAAACACAAAGCCACTTTAGAGGTAATAATAATAAACAATATTCAAAATACTTCTTTAAAAAGAAAAAAGCTAAATGAAATAATGAATCATTTGGATAATGTCATAGAGTCTCTAAATATGGCCACCATTAATCTAACAATCCCCTTATTTTTGTGCATGCATGACACTTCTCCCATCAAGAGAGTGGAATCTATTTCCCTTCCTGTGAATCTGCACTGGTTTTGTGATTCATTTTCACTCAAAGAATGTGAAGGAATTGATCCTATAAGCTTAGTCCCTAAGAAATCTGGTACCTTCTACTTTTTATCAGTAGCTAGCTGCCATCATGGGAAGAAACTCACCAAGCTACTCTACTAAACAATGAGGGGCCACAGAGAGAAAAGCTCTGGAGGGTGACAGGCCATCACAGATCAATGTGGACATGTGACTTCAGTACATACCATGTGGAACAGAATAGTGTTCTGTCACTTCAACCCACAGAATTGTGGGAAATAATAAACTGTTGTTAATTTTAAATCAAGTTTTGAGGTGATTAGATAATGGAAATACAAATTTATATCTGGAAATTTAGTTCTGCAATGTTGGAAACATAAAATTACAGCATTGGTTTTGGGACTGAAAGGTGAAAAAAGACTTAAAGTACAATGAGTGAATTACCATTGCAAACGTACTCTTCGAACAGGTAGATCTGACTGAGAATTTCAGGCAGAATGCCTTGACTTTTCTTAATAGTGAATCATAAGATATTGCAAAAAAATGAAATGAAGAATTAACTCTCTTTTTTTCAAGAAGATCTTCAATAACTTGCTGGTTGGAAAGTAAAACTGTTTCGTTGTTGTTGTTGTTGAGTTTTTTTTTTTTTTTTTGAGACAGGGTCTCGGTCTGTTGCCCAGGCTAGAGTGCAGTGTGGCACAATCTTGGCTCACTGCAGCCTCTGCCTTCCAGGTTCGAGCAATTCTCCCACCTCAGCCTCCTGAATAGCTGGGATTACATGTGCGTGTCAGCATGGCTGGCTAATTTTTGCATTTTTTGTAGAGACAGGGTTTCACCCTGTTGGCCAGGCTGGTCTCAAACTCCTGACCTCAGGTGATCTGCCTACTTTGGTCTCTCAAAGTGCTGGAATTACAGGCGTGAGTCACCGCACCTGGCCTAAAAGCAAGAGAGAAATTTCTGGATCATAGATCAAATTTATTATCATTTACAGCTATAACTGTACTGGTTCCTAATGCCCTATCCTTCCCTTTGGAGTAATACAATGAGAGCAAATGGAACCTACACGTACAGAGGAGGGTCCACACTATAGAAGAAATCTGAAGTTATTAATTTCAAAGTATAAACTGGAGTTACTGCACAGTAGTTCTTCCCTTTCTGAAAGAAGGAGAAAGTCCTTACCTTGCCATTCTGAAGGAATCCTCTCTGGGAGAGTAGAGAAGGTTCCTAAGTGTTCATAACACATATTCGGATGCATATAAGTAAATGGCTGTTGGGAAGGAAAATCTGCGAATTGGAGGTCTCCAATTTGCAAGTTATGCTTAATATTCAAACACTCATTAACCCTGGTTGCCAGTGATTTTTGCTCAGAAAGTCCTGACCATAAAGGAACAGGAAAATATTTTGTTTTCTAGAGCTCTACCCTTTGTTTTTCATGGTATGGCTTATGTAAAATTTACTATTTATATGCCATTACATCAGCAATTCTGATAACTCTTACCAACAGGAGTGAGAAACAATCTGCTTGGTTTTGCTATATAGCACTTATCAATGCTATTTCTAGCAGAATTCAGAGCAGCAGGATGAGACAACTGTAGCATTGAACTCAGCCATGCCCCTCAGGTGTCTTGTATTTAGCCAGCCAAATAAATACCATCAAGTCTCAGAGTCTGCCTTAGAAAGCCAGGTGGCTTGACTTGTCCACCTGGCCCAGGGCAATAATCCAGGTACAGCAGCGTATATTAATTATATGCACAGACTTCACCTTGGCCTGCAAAGGAGAAAGTGTAAGGTAATTCCATATCCATAACAAACCTGGCCAGTGAGCTGAGGCTGACTTGAATGCCTTCCAGGGCGGCGGCAATGTCACACTGCCCACAGAATATGCATCTGAGGTGTTTCCTTTTATACTTGAATGTTTCTGATGATTATCCCTAAGTATAAATCTCAACTGGTTCTGAAGACTAGAACAGCTGCTGTTATACATTATAGGGTTTCAGTCTAGCTGAAGATTCCTGAAGACAAACTTGAATTTGGGGAAACCTTTGTGAATTAAATGTCCTTAAACAGCCAGTTACTTTACTTTTGCTTTGGAGTGGAACGTTTCCCACCCCAGGAATATCTGCCACTTCTTCATCAAAGGCAAGATAACCACTAGGACTGAAGAGCTGCATTCTTTAATATGCTGAGTTCATTTGACAAGGAAGGACTTTCATTTGTTTTGTTTTTCATTGCTTCCACCTTGTCATTCAGAGAGTCCACCTAAAAATGGATATTCAGTCTGAGCGTTACCAGGCTTCTATGAGTCAGGCATTTAATTTCAACAAGAGCTCAGTAACAAGTTTTTCAAAGGCATAGCTGGTAGCCAGATCCAACACTACAAAAAGATGCCTCTAGCTGGAGGCTGTTTTCCTCTGTATTCTGTCTCCCTTTACAGACTGCTTTCCTTTTTGGTGGCAAGAGGTCAGAAAGACAGCAGTTTTTGCTTTGACTGCTGACCTGGAAAGGTAGAGGCATCTGTATTATGTGCGAACATACCCGCCGTTAGCAAACAACCAGGGAGTTCACCCAATAACACACTTCTCTATCTGTAGCTTTTCCCAATTGGGATGATCTGCTCAGAGATTATAAACCGGGGAATTACAAGCGTGTGAGAAATTATATCAATTTTGACCATATTTTCACATAAGAATAAACAAAACAACATAAAATATTTTTGACACAAAATTTTAAAATCCTCATGTGTTTTCTTAAACACACATTTACTCACATCCCTGACTGTTAACTCACTTTTAGCTCATTTAGCATTTCAAAGATTAAAATCACAGTGAACTGCTGCTATCTCCCATTGGAAATCTGGGAATCTGGGAATGGAATGGGCATGTTGCTGTCTGGGTCATGTGATGTGATAGGAATTGCTGGGGAATGCATCTTTTTTCTCTTGCTCTCTGTTTCCTCTGTCTCTCTCTCTCTCTCTCCTTGCCCAGGAACCCAGGATTCCTGTTTTTTCCTGTATATTTCCTATTGTCTGGGGAGTGCTCAGGGTAAAAGGAGTTCTTTCCGCTCCCTCACCTGCCACCATGGGTCTATCATACATTTATTGGTACTTTGGCCATCCACAATGCCAACACCCTTTCTCCCATGGGACTAGGTACTTAGGTGTCTGCATCCAAAAGAGCTGTAACTGTTTACATATCTGGCCTCCATGACATTGTCCATCATAATCAGAAAGCCTGTGGTACTGCTGCTCCCTTGGGAACAGGTTGACTTCAGCCTCATCCTGAATCTGTAAGGCAATTGCGGTCAGGGTAGAAGGGGAGGAATAAATTAATGGAACCAGAGAAGGTGTGCCAATAAGTGTATCAGGTTTGCATTCAGGTTTGGGAGGCAAAGAGGCAGTTCCAACAAAGCCTTACTCAACCTTGAGAAGTAACTCAGTGTCTCCTCTTACACACAAGCCTAATATGGTTGGCCCACCCAAGGCCCAGCTTTCAGGATTGTTGAACACTTTCTTCTTGTTTTGGGAAGAGAGAAGACCACAATCTTGTAGTGTTCTTGGCCCTAACTCAGCTCTGTGAACTTCCAAACTCTTTCCCTTCCCTTCCAGAGGAGAGACCAAAAAACAAAACACCATCTGAAGTGCTTGCTGCATCCCTACCTCCTGTGCTGGACTGACCACTATCTTCCCAATCCTTCTGTAACAGGCCAAAAAGTCCAGCAATAGTGTGATCCACGTATCCACTACCAATTTTCATCTCCATCTGTCTGTGAAGCCTCTTCTGCTTCCAGAAGATTATGTTTCTCACAGAATCCCATGCTCAACAAGTATGAAAATTTATGTCTAATACCTGTACAGATTTTATTCTGAAAATAAACACATACACACACAGAAAGATCAATTTTTTATGATTAATGAAATACTACTTAAAATATATTGCATAATTCATTATTTTAATATAATTATATGCAATCTTGGTGAAGATAAGCAAAAGTATAAGTATATCACTTTCTAGTCATATAATGCAATTATATACTATCATATAATGCAATTATATTTCTAGTCATATATGCAATTATACAAAGATAAGTATATCACTTTCTAGTCATATAATGCAATTATATTAAATGTCTATATAAATGGAATGAAGTCCTAAGTGTAACTGTTAGGTAATATATTCAAGATCATTTAACTGTTACAAAATGCAAGATCTAAAATAGAATACATTGTATTAACCTATTTTTGTTATAAAACCAAAATATCTGCATATATACATAGAAAATGTTTTATAGAATGTTAAAAAAAATTAAAAGTGATTTTTTTCTGGATATCGGGGGAACCCCACCCCCGATATTTAATGTGGGTTATTTTCTATTTCCCTAAGCATCTTGGCTGGTTTGAGAAATAAAGGGAAAGAGTACAAGAGAGAGAAATTTTAAAGCTGGGTGTCCTGGGGAGATCTCACACATTGGCAGGTTTTATGATGCTCCCCAAGCCGTAAAACCAGCAAAGTTTTATTAGAGATTTTCAAAAGGGGAGAGAGTGTACGAATAGGGTGTGGGTCACAGAGATCACATGCTTCACAAGGTAATAGAATATCACAAAACAAGTGGAGGTAGGGAGAGATCACAGGACCACAGGATAGGGCAAAATTAAAATTGCTAATGAAGTTTCGGGTACACATTGTTATTGATAACATCTTATCATGAGACAGGGTTTGAGAGCAGACAACCTTTCTGACCAAAATTTATTAGGTGGGAATTTCCTCATCTTAATATGCCTGGGAGCACTACAGGAGACTGGGGCTTATTTCATCCTTTCGGCTTTGACCGTAAAAGATGGTCACCCCCAGGGGGCCGTTCATAGACTTACCCTCAGGGTGTGTTCTCTTTCTCAGGGATGTTCCTTGCTGAGAAAAAGAATTCAGCGATATTTCTCCTAATTGCCTTTGAAAGAAGAGAAATATGGCTCTGATCCGTCCAGCTCACTGGCAGTCAGAGTCTGAAGTCATCTCTCTTGTTCCCTGAATATGGCTGTTATCCTGTTCTTTTTTCAAGGTGCCCAGATTTCATATTGTTCAAACACACATGCTCTACAAACAATTTGTGCAGTTAACACAATCATCCCAGGATCCTGAGGTGACATACATCCTCCTCAGTTTATGAAGATGATGGGATTAAGAGATTAAAGTAAAGACAGGCATAGGAAATCACAAGGGCATTGATTGGGGAAGTGATAAGTGTCCATGAATTCTTCACAATTTACATTTAGAGATTGGGGAAAAGACAGACTTAAGAAATTATAAAAGTGTGAATTTGGGGAACTAATAAATGTCCATGAAATCTTCACAATTTATGTTCTTCTGCTGCGGCTTCAGCTGGTCCCTCCATTTGGGGTCCCTGACTTCCCACAACATCTGGGTACAGGGAAGAGGGCAAAAGGAAAGTAAGTAGCCTTAATAGTTTCACTTTTATACTTCTCTACTACTTGCCACTTTAAATAAGTATAATTTATGCTTATATTGAGAATAACAAAGGAAATAATCTTGGAGGAAATTTTTTTTTCTTTTTGGATAAGTAGTCTGTGCTTTATCTTCTAATATTCCTATAATTATGAGACTTTATAATGAAAAAATTTAATAAAGAAACTAGGTAAAGGAAAGTAAAGATTATTTGGTCAAGTGGTTTTTCCTTTGGCTACATTGTTTCATAATATTTATTAATATTTATCATAGCCCTGAGGCTAGATACATAAAGTGTGTTCTACATTCTCACTACAGTGGAGTAAGTACCAGCTTGATTGTGATGTTGCAATATGAGCTCCAGCCAACTGTTTTTCTTGTAGCAGAGTGTCCTAAAGGAAGACTCTTATTGACAATACTTTCTTCTGTTTGGATCCTATCACATGTATTGATGCTAATCATTGTACCCAAAGGGATGTGGAAAACTTCATTCACTCAACAAATACTATTGCCGACTTTCATTTTGCAAACCCCTAAAATAAAACAATGAAGAAGGTTGCTATTCACAGTATTAGTGTAGAAGGCTGAATTATGACACTCCAAACATGTCTATGTCCTATTCCCCAGAACCTGTGAGTATGCTAACTTATGTGGTAACAGACACTTTGCAGATGTAATTTAGTAAAGGATCTTGAAATGGAAAAATTATCCTGGATTATATGGGTAGGCTCAATGTAATCTTGAGGGTCCTCATAAGAGAAAGATGAGAAGACCAGAATCACAGGGACAAGATGTAAAGATGAAACCAGGTTGAGTGATGCACCTTGAAGGTAGAGGAAGGGCCCTGAAACAAGGAATGATGGCAGCCTCTAGAAGCTGGAAAAGGCAAGGAAGCAGCTTCTCCCCTTAAACCTCCAGAAGGAATGCAGTCCTATGGCACTTTGCTTCTGACCTCCAGAAGTGGGAGAATAAATTTGTACTGTTTTAAGAAAGCAGATTTGGGGGGGCGGAGCAAGATGGCATAATAGGAACAGCTCCAGTCTCAAACTCCCAGCGCAAGTGACACAGAAGACCAGTGATTTCTGCATTTTCAACTGAGGT
>NW_012118487.1:27380379-27435436 GCF_000951035.1 Colobus angolensis palliatus | reverse complement strand
GTGCAGCACACCAACATGGCACAAGTATACATATGTAACAAACCTGCACATTATGCACATGTACCCTATAACTTAAAGTATAATAAAATAAAAGAAAATATAAAAAAAAAGAAAGAAAAAAAAAGAAAGCAGATTTGTAGTAATTTGTTACAGCAGCATTAGGAAACTAATACAATTTAGAAGGAGTTATATTTGTTAAGAAATAAACAATACACTGTGATCTGTTTGAAATCATGATCATATTGAATTTGATGGTAGGCTTGTCATTAAGTTTCTCAAAAATGGTATTTTATTTATACAGCATTTTGGGCATAAATTGTATTATCTTCTCTCCAAGAGGCCACTCTAAAACTAAAGTCAAAGAGCAGAAAATACTCTACTCAAATCCACCTATCTATCTTTCTATCTATCTGTCTACCTATCTATCATCTATCTATCTGTGGATATCTATAGCTATATGGATATAGATATATATAATGGTGTGCAGTCTATAGCATCAGTTCTATTAGCAGTAGAAATTGCACATCCTTGATGGAATTTAGCATTTCAGCATGACTAAGATGCTCCACAATATATTATAGGTTAGCATTGGATGTTTTACTCATGCATTCTACTATGAGTGGAATGGAGGTGATCAAATATGTCTTAACTCCCACTAATTAAAAAACCCATTGGAGTAATGGTCTCTTAAATCCTCCCTGTGGTCTGAAGAAAGTCTAGAAAGAAAGACACATAGTAGTCTTTTTCTCATGTATCTAAGTAAATATGGGTCTATTCTTTTAAAGTCTGACTACAATGGTTTTAATCACCATCGGTTTATTCCCTAGGCCTTTGCAACCAGGATTTCAAGAGTGATATAAACATTAAGCTCCATTTGAGCATGGAATGGGGCGTGTTAGCAGTGTGAAGACCTGAGATGAGACAGCCCTAAAGGATGTACAGCAGCACATCAGGCTTTCTTTAGATTTGTTATGTTTTGGCTACAACTTGGACAGTTTTATTAACTTTTTCTATTAACTTGACCATCACGTTCTTTATATGAGCTCTTCATCAGAGTCTCTTAAATCTCTCATGCAAACAGAGCCCGGAAGGCTCCCTACTTGTCCATGGAATATGTGTTGCTGTGTCTACTTATCAGTGAATAGAGCTTCCTTTGTAACTGGGGAAACTTTGCAACTTCTTGGAAGAAGCCCCCAGATATATTTGCTCAGCGAACCCAAGATTAGAAAATAAAAGTTAATAATTTAGGATGACCACACACTCTCAATTTATTACATTTTCTACTATTCCTTGTTGTCAGACATCCGGCTGCTTCATGCTTGTATGTAACCTGCCTGGATCACAGAAGCATATAATTTGGCAACCTCTGTGCTACCCCTTCTGTCAATTACATGCAGCTCTTCTCCCAATTACATTATATGGTTAAAGCATCTTGGGAGCAAGCAGGTTGTCATTTATGTTTTGTATCCATTTCTTTACAGTTTCTCCCTCCCTGCTTGCTTTAAGTAATGTTCAGTAAGCATTTGTTCAATGATTGATGTCAATATTGATTTCTCCCATATCTCTGAGATGCCCTGGCTACAGAAAAAAAGTGAGAATCAATGGATGTGAAAGAGAAGAATCCTGTCAAGTTCTTTCCAGATGGTGGATTGTAGATTCACAGATAGCGTTTTTTTTAATCTTGCAATTTTTCTTGAAATAGCCTCTGATCTTCTCCTATGCAGAAAAGTGTACTTTTTTTTAAGGCTAATTCTTCTATTAAAAGGTTACATAGATTCTTCCCTTGTTAACCATAAAATGAATTAGTTTTACTATGCTGTAAAAAATGGTTATATGATGTATAATAAATTTTGTTAATAAGTCAGAAGGGTTATTTTATTTTTGACTCAGTTATAAAAGTTACCAAAAAGTTATTATTAATTATAAAATTATTAATTAAATTAATTAAAATTATTAATTATAAAATTATAAATTATAAAAGTCCATATCACAGAATACATGATATATTAGAAATATGCTAAGCATACATGAATAGACAAATATATAACATACCATAATTACCATGTGATTTTAGTACTGATAATTCTTCTGGACCTATGTACAAATGAAACAATAGCATTTGTATCTAATTATATTTTCTCACCTTGATTATACCACAAAGTTTTCCAAGTTATTTAAAATTGTTTTTGTTGTTTAGGATTTTAAAGCAGTGGTCTCCGACACCCAGGTCAGGGACTGATATGAGTCCCTGGACTGTTAGGAACCTGACCGCATAACGGGAGGTGAGCAGCAGGCAAGTGAGCATTACTACCTGAGCTCTGACTCCTACCAAATCATCAGCAGCATTCAATTCTTACAGGAGCCTGACCCCTATTGTGAACTTTGCATGCCAGGGATCTAGGTTGTTCCCTGACACCTGCACTGGCCCCATGCAGTCTGTGGAAAAATTGTCTTCAGCAAAACTGGTCCCTGGTGCTAGAAATTTGTGGGACCACTGTACTAAATTATTGTGTTTATTTTTACTTGTAGTATTGACTTGGATGGAAGGTGTGGCTAAGCTCTAAAGCTGACTCTAATTCAGAACCACAGAACTAGATAGACAACCCATCCACACAATCAGTACGTGGGGACTCCAAAATTGGGTATTATTTTTGTGACACTAGGAATGCTTATAAATGCCTGTGGGATGAAATAACTGTGAAATATATAGGTGTATATATATATATATTTCATAACTGTGTTATATTTGTTATATATATATGTGTATATATATATATTTCATAACTGTGTTATGATATATGTGTCATAACACTCTTTGTAGCTTTACTTGACCATTGATGTTAAATCAATTCATTTGTTAAATATAAAGTAATCAAGTAAAGCATTAATGAATGTGATATTAGTGTCAATTAATTCGTTAAATGTAAAAGAGTCAATAAGCTATGAAGAGTGTTATCTATGATTCAAGATTCTTTTGTATTATTATTGATTATTATGAGCTTTCCTATTGCAAAGCAACTAACCATGTACTCATGTACTTGAGTTCTTGTCTTGGGGATTGCATTAGATTTTATGCATGCTTGTTACATATCAGAGCATATTTTAATTTGTCTGTGTATATTTCTTCTTCAAATTGTCATGAGCTGTTAAAAATTATCTCCTTCATCTCAGAATCATCACAAAGTAGAACCCAGAGATAAGTATTTCTAAACTTTAAAGTCTATCACAGTTAAGAACTACTGATAATTCAACCCTCTCATTGTTTTCATTTCATAGTGTTATTTACTGTTTTGAAAATGTCATATCGTTAAGGGAAATGTATGGAAAATTATTTGTATAGTCTCGTGGCCTGAATGTATGAATTCTTTTCATTATTTATATTTATCATGAGCTTCTAGAAATCAAAGACCATTTATTATTTACCTGGATCTCCAGCTCCTAACAATATAATGTTGTAAAATAAAATACAAGAATGTAAGTATTTACCTTGGACTTTATTCTTTGATTGACTTGGCTCTCTTTGTTTGAGTTACAGTGACTTCATGAAGTCTAGGCTGTGAAAAATGAAATCTCCGATTGTGAACATTGCAGTCCCTATTTAAAATCTGATTTGCAACATTTTTCCATTAGTCCTATTAAAGAAATCATTCCCAATTCCTGATTTTTTTTGCCACGTAGAAGGATTTCCATTTTCTCTGTACAGACAACTGGGCACTTCAGTTATTTCGTTCTGTGAAGCTTCCTGCCTGCAGAGAGCAGGTCTTCAGATATGCTCCCAAACAAAAAAAGACTTAGATGTCAAACCTCTGTCTAATTGGGAGATGCTTGGGGATTCTCACTAAGACTGTGTCTGGGTGGATTGTTCACCTTATTCTGCGCTTTACTATCACAAGCCCATAATTAATCTCATACCCAGTCAGTATTAAATGTACTATTATTTTGATCTCACTTTAGTTATGATCTCACTTTAGTTATGCTCTTTAGTACATCAAATTTTACAGGGAGAGACCCTCAGCTGGGGAGTATTATGAAGTTTGGGGAAGATCAGTTTAGTTTAGGGGTGGAGTATTAGTAACCTGTGTATTGATCAAGGAACTTTGAAACTTAAGGGGACAATTGCATGGATCAAATAATTTCAGGATGATTCAAGCTCTAGTGATGTCACGGAAGGAATATTAAGCATTTACATCACTGAACTAAAAAAGAAAATAAAGATTTCTTATTATAATTGGAGTAGTACTGGTTGCTGTTTTGCCTGTAAGGTTTGCAGTGACCTCTATTGTGCCATGTAGCTGCTTTGGCGGTTGCATAGTTGGCTTCTAACTGCTGCAATTTTAAGGTTTAGACTTTAAGCCGGTGAGCCACATGGGATTTTGATGTTGGCAGTTACCTACACCTTCTGGCTGTTTTTTACATAAGCCAGTATTCATTTGTATACAGAGAAGGTTGCATTAGGATAGAGTCGAATGGCAAGAAGGTCACAAAACTGGCTCAGGGCCTTACGGTTCAGGCTGCTGCAGCTTGACCTTAAATTGAACAAGTATTTCCTTGTAGGTGAGGGTGAGTTTGGAATAGAGTATTTTTTATACACACTGACAGAAATTAAAATAAATAAAATATTCTCTGCTTTCCTTTATTAGCCATATCTGTATGATGAGGATATCAAACATCAAGACACCTGACTTCTGCCTGAGCAACAGAGCACTGCTGAATTTCTAGAATAGCTGGGCTCCAAGTCTATGTAGGCAGAGTTAGATGGGCTATGACATACTGTATTCAGGAACTACAGTGAATACTGCAGAAAGTGACTTTGGGTTTCTGTAGCTTGTTCAGAATCTTGTAGCCCAAGATTCAACTTCATGGCATGTCCTATAATTAATTAGGCTTTGCATTGACTATTGTATTATCTATGACCATGGTTTTTGAGTTTCAAGACCCAAATTAAAAGGTGTTTTGAGTAGCACATGGCAGAGATGTTGATTCTAAGACTCTGGGGCATAAGTTTCAGAAAGACCAATCAAAGATTCAGTTCAGAAAACCTCTGAGAATATTTCTTTTCTTTTTTTTTATTTTTATTTTTTATTTTTTATTTTTTTTAATTTTTTTATTATACTTTAAGTTCTAGGGTACATGTGCATAATGTGCAGTTTTGTTACATATGTATACTTGTGCCATGTTGGTGTGCTGCATCCATCAACTCGTCAGCACCCATCAATTCGTCATTTATATTCTAAAGCTGAAACAAATGTTGTGATTACTCAACACTTGGGTGCCAGAAACACAGGGCTCAAATGGAAAATGCAAGTTAAGAATTTTGAATATACGTAGAGGAAAATGAAATATACCTCATTTAAAGCCTAGTAACTAAAACTGTCTCCAGGTTAAACTTCTAAACCTTGATAGAAGGCAGAAATGGCTTGAATGCACTCTGAATGCTAACCCACACTGCTACACACACACACACACACACACACAGGCACGCACACACACACATTCTCAAATATGAACACGGATTCTAAATAAGTAGTATCAGCTGATAGCCCACTAAAATACTAAAATCAAATTTTCTTGTATCTATCTTCCTTAATTCAAATACCCCTGATTCTTTGCTATAATCACTAAGCATTGCATCCTTGTAACACATGTTGGAAAGCACAGGAGCCTAAAATGGGTTAGAATAGTGCATTAATTAAGTTAGTTGCATGATTATTCTGTACCCAAGGCTGAAATTGTATTTCTTCTTCTACTTCCCACTCTGATATTTTTCTAGATGGATTGTTCCATATGGTCTATTAAAAATCCTTTAAAGAGATCAGACTTTACAAACATACTCTAATACAATGCATTTTAGAGTATTTGCACAGGCATGTTCTTTCTTAATTAGAAGAAACCGTGTTGACGTTTTAACAGAATGGCTGTGACTCTGCTTTAGCAATAGACGTGTTTAATGGTCAACTAGCTGAGCTTAGGCCAAGAAAGCACAGGTAGCACAGTTGCCAGGTTCAGGTTTCATGACATCAGCCAAGGAATTAAATGTTAACCAGCAGACTGAGATGTTTGTCTAAGAGTCTAAAGAGTATGTTATTTGAAGGTTCATCTCATCATATAACGAAGAACGAATTTATCCCATCTCATGACCCTCTGAGTTAGTTTCTTTTATCCAATTAGAGTTCCTTCTTCAATATCAGCTGTAAGGCTAGTGTTCACACAGTTGCATCCCTTAATAATAAAAAGGAAGACTGGATGGAACAGAAGGATAAAAAAATACTTAAAGAGTTAGCATTAGAGGGTAGAATTCATTACAAAGATTGAAACGCTGTAACAAAATATCCCAATATGTCTTACCATTTCCCATGTGAATCATTAAATATGGTACAAGATTATATAATTCCTTAAAAAAAAAGTTGAGAGCTACTATTCTGTTTACTTTCGTCACTGAAAAAGCAATACTTTCCACGTTTATTTTTTAAATGAAAAAATGTGGTTTAAATGTGCATTGAAGTAGGAAACCAAATCCAACATACAAATTCTATTGTAAGAATTGTTCCAGGTGTTCAGTTTTCAATTTGATAAGCATTTGGTGAATATTTTAATTTAACTTTAATAATTGAGCTCTAAGCTTAAAAGGGGAATAATTCATAAATGTATGTGGATTGATGTTCTCTTCAAATACACCTTTCTCTGAAAATTGATTGATTCTACCTAAATCTGCAATTATAAGAATTGTAGATGTATATGTTATTAAAAACGTATGGTGGGCATGATGCGGTGATTCATGCCTGTAATCTCAGCACTTTGAGAAGCTGAGGTGGACAGATCACCTGAGGTCAGGAGTTTGAGACCAGCCTGACCAACATGGAGAAACGCTGTTCCTACCAAAAATATAAAATTAGCCAGGTATGGTGGCACATGCCTGTAATCCCAGCTATTTGGGAGGCTGAGGCAGGAGAATTGCTTGAATCCGGGAGGTGGAGGTTGTGGCGAGCCAAGATCATGCCATTGCACTCCACCCTGGGCAACAGAGTGAGACTCCATCTCAAAAAAAAATTATGGTGGCAAGTATAGTTTCAGTTTTATATGCTGCCTAACTTTATGTTGTGAGCAAATACTAGTAAACAATAATAAAAATAGAAAACATTTTTATTTCATATTCAATTTCAGTATATGGGAAATAATTTTAATGTCTGCATGAATATCTTCTTCATCTGTAATGACATACCAGTTTTCGCTTAAGGAGGGTAAGTGTTCATATATTTCATATAAATTCAAAAATGTATAACAAACCATTGCCTGGTATTGAAATATTCATATCAAAATCAAGATCCCAAGAAAGTAACAAATGTAGTTTAAAAAGATTAATCAGGGACTCTTAAGAAGCAACAAATTTTTTTCACATTGTTCAATAAAAGAAAATTTAGAATTACTGAATTAGATGTCAAATTGGCAACATTCCTTACACTGAGTCACTCATCAGAGTTTCTCATTAGCACGAAAAATCAGTCTTTATAACATTTTTGCTCATGTTAGAGGTGTGTAATGAGTGAAAATAAGAAAGCATATAAAAGATGTCAGTGTTTCAAAGCTAAGTTATAAACAAAAACAGTAAAAAGAATACAACCATCTTGACTTCCATGCTAATTAGGATGATTTGTAGCCTTTAGCAAATGAAGTTAGAGTTAAACTATGTTGAATCATTGAACACAGTGGAACATTTCAGAGGAATTATTAGTAAACTACACAAGCTAGAGTGCTTGAATTAAATCTCTGTGAAAATATTGAGGGAAAAGCTCAGTTTCTCATTTAGCAGCAACTTTAACAAATTAATTTTTCACAACAAATTTACCATGGAAATCTATGGTTAATTGATAAATTCTTTGAATTTTAAATTCAGGAGGTTGAAGAGAGGTCAGTTCATCCAACTACTCATTTTATATACAAGGAGATGGACCTTGTATTTGATGGATGACTCAAATTTTTCACAGTAACAAAAGCCAACATCAAACAGCAATCTCTGGGAACTAGTTCTTCTGAACTTTAATCTAGTTATCAGACCGAGAATTGATGATCTGGGCAGACCGCAAGAACAGGAATAATAATCAACATCTCAAACCATGCTGGAACACTGAAGAACAACCAAAAGTAGGACCTGGGGAACTGCTTATGGAAGACTCAGATCCCAGATTCAAGGACTAGACATTCTTCCTGTTGAAATAGTAAAAACAAACCCACGTGGGCCTATCCAGACTAAAAACCCCACAGGTAGGTAACTGGAAATAGAGACCCAATCAAAAACTGCCAAATGTATTTAAAAACCAATCATAAAGCATCACTGGCTTCCTAAATTCACCCTCTAGTAGAAAGTCCCATATTAAGAGCAGGCTCACCAGTCAGATTCTGGCTCAAATGCCATGAACTCTGGCTGTTTTCACTGAGATTTAGTAGATCTTCGTGTATGAATATTTCTTCACTTAATGTATGCTCTTTTTTGGAGACTAGGTTACCATAGATGATTGATGATTGTTTTGTATAATTTTCTAAGTTAAATTGAGTTTGTTGGGGTAACAGTTTACCACATTAGTTTTTTAGTGGTTATCTTAATAATTATATATATTAGAGTTAACAAATGCAGATTTTCCTGTCGACTTTCTCTTAATTGCTCTACTTTTTGTTTCTTTTGCTTTTAGTTTTAGTTGTTCTAGTGGCTTTCTTTTTAATTCTAAGTATTATACACTCTTAAAGTAGAGATGTATTAACAAGATATTTGGGAAAATTGTGCATTCACCTACTCCTACATAATGATTTTTTGGAAATCAGATTTAGAAACTGTATAAAATATTTCTAAATATAGCCCTATAGAATATTGCAGAATTTTATTTCACCTATTCTTTTCTGGACAAGCTATCTCCTTTGGTCATTGCTGATATATTTTACATGTTACAACATATTTATAATTTTAATTTATCTGAATGAGACATTAAAATATGACATTAAGTCATCATATACTTCTTCAAACATTTCTAATTTTACTTCTGTGTTTCCAAAGCCTTGTGGTTTGTTTCTGGTTTTACACGCATGTGGATTTCCTTCTCCTTCACTTTTCCCCTACCTGAATTTTAAATTTTCAAAATTTTTAGTGCTTTCTTCTTTCTGTACCTTTTCTCTCCAGGTTGTATTTCATTCCTGTGGTTTTAAACAGTCTCTAAAGATCTTCCCCCACCTCAAAGTTGGTCACTTGAACCAAGATTGCCAGATGAATACATGCAACTGTCTTCTTGAAACTTCCTTTTGCTTAACTAGAACTCATGCTTTCCCACAGATATGCTGACCCTACTCTTGACACACAGTCACACATTTTTTTGGACAAGTATGATGCCAAAGAACCAAACACAAAATTTCACATCCCTTCTTGAAAATTTTTTCATCAATTTTTAATGTCATAAATAAAATAATTTTCAAATAAAATAATTTTGGAGTCATTATCATTAAAAATATAGGGGAAAATGACCACTGAAATGACCAAATCATTTTCATCCCTGCTACAGTTTAATCAACCAACTTCAAAGAAAATTGTCAGCTTAACATCATTTTCTCAGTTCATTTGTTCAGTATGACATTTGAGAAATTTATAACACATCTTTTGACCCTGTCATTCCATAAGGGTATATTTTCAAGCTTGGCTGCCCTTTCTCAACCTGAAATACATTTGTCAATAGCTTTAGCCTATGGCCTCAATAAATTCTCATCAATTGTATAAGCCTCAAATTCCAATCTGGAAGAAAACTTTAAAGTAGATTTTATGGCTTATTTAATCATATTTTTACTATATTGCTCCCGGAAAACAAATATCTTGAATATCTTGCATTTGCTTCAAAATCATTTTGGTGATTGTTTTTCATATTTTAATAACGCTCCTGGCAGCAGTGATTTCATGTAATCAGTTATTCTGTGGGTTTTGGCATACAGGAGATTCAGATTTTTATATTCAATTATATTTGCCACTACTAAATACCATAATTGAAATTATCACATGAGAACATTCCATACTTTAAAATTGACTCTACTACTCAGTGATTCATTAATTTTATTTGGGTCAATGTTATCATTTTCTGCACTATGAAAATTATTTTAAGATTTATGCTTAATTGGTCTAATTTACCCTGAATTTTTCATAGTATTATATCAATTTTCATAGTTTGAGTTAAAAATTTTGACAAGATTATTTTAGGATGCAAATTTTTACATAGCTCTATCAAAATATAAAATTCTTGCTTTAAAAAATAATGGAGAACCTTGTATTAAGTGAAATAAGACAGACACAGAAAGAAAAATTTACATGATCTCACATATGTGGAATCTTTTTTTTAAAGAAGCTGAATATACAGAAACAGAGAGTACAATGGTGCTTACCCAGGAATGGAGAGTGGAAGGAAATGGGCGATGTAGGACAGAGTACAAAGTTGCAGTTATGTAAGATGAATAAATCTAGAGATCTAGTGAAAGGAAAGAAGAAAGAATAGTTCTAAAGTAAGAACTATTACAGTTAGTAATAGTGTATTGCATACTAAAAATTTGCTAGGAGAGTCATTTTAGGTACTCTTAGCATACACACAAAAAGAAGTAACTAAGGCAAGTGATGGTTACTTTAATGTGCTTGGCTGTAGCAGTCCTTTCATTATGTATATCAAAACATCATGTTGTATCTCTTAAATATAGACATAAAAATAAATTTTTGAAAATCATCCTGTTCTGTTTAATACCATGAAATAAACAAACTAGTATATCCCCCGTTGGTGTGAAAATGCTGCTTGGGCAAGTAATGGTACTTTTAGATCTCTGCCTCTTACTACCTCTGTATCTACCAAGGCTGTGTGAGACTCTCACTTTTAATTTTAGTTTTAGTATTATTCCACAGTTTCACATGTGCCAGACTTATAATCTGAAAGAAAAAACAAGGAGGATTTTTTGAAAGTTAATTATAATTGGTATATTTCTAATACAATTATATATTCTGTAAAGCCACTATTAAAGAAGAGATTAATTATATTTCATTTTACTTACAACTTATCATTCTCCTTATATTTAAATATGTCTTTTTCAGGGGACATATTATAGAGTCTTGTTTTCTTATCCATTTATTTTTGGCATTAAAATGCAGTTTTTAAAACAACAATATTTAATATAAGTTCAGTAGGTTAAGATGTAGACTTACAATTTTATTTTTTCTTTAATTTTTGTCTCCCCATTTTTACGTACCTCTTTTCCTGTTTTCTTTTAGATTATTTGTCTATATATTTTTAGTATGCCATTGTGACTATTTTTCTGGCTACTCTAGAAATTTCAATATACACAGATAAACTTTGACAGTCTAACAAGGGTCAATATTGTACCATCTCACAGTGTTAAATCCTTGACACATACAGCTCTTTGTATTCTTCCACTGACTTTCATATTACAGTTATTGTAAGTGTAAATCTGCATGCATTGAAAACCCCATCACAGGTTTTTACAGTTTTGCTTTAAACATTCATACATATTTTAAAAAACACAAGTGGTAAAAATAAGTATTTTATATTTAGTTTCATATTTACTATTTCTGCTGTTCTCTCTTCATTCTTGATGATTCAAGATTCCCTCTATTATTTACCATCATCTTGATGAAAACTGCTATTGGTTTTACCAGAAGAGCAGGTTTTTCAGAAATAAATTCTCTTCATCACAGAATACCTTTATTTCCATTTTATACCTGAAGGATATTTTCCCTGAATGTAAAATTTGAGGTTAACATCTCTTTTATTTAAGCACTCTAAAGATGTTCCACTGTCTTCCAACCACAATGGTTTCTGATGAGAAATTCACAATCATTGTAATTTGTAATTCATTTTTTCTAGTTGCTTTCAAGAGGTTTTTCTTAATCTTTGGTTTTCAGCAGTTTGATTATGATGTATATAGGTATGACTTTCTTTGATCTTATCTGGAATGCTGAGCTGCTAAAATCTGTAAATTATATTTCTTTTACTATGTTTATGATTTTTTTAGCCATTATTTTGTATATGTATGTATGTTCTGTATATGCATGTATGTATGCATGGGTCTGGATACATATATGTATAAAAATAAATATGTACACACACACACACATACACACACCCACAATTTTTGGTGTGCCCATCCCTTTTCATTTTCTTCTGATACTACAATTACACATATATTAGATTCTTTGATAGTTTTCTACAGATGCCTTATGATCTGTTAGACTTTATCACTTATTTTTCCTTCTGTTCTTCAAATTGAAAAACATCTACTGGTGGGTCTTAGGTTAACTTTCTTTGTCTTATGTCATCTACATTCTGTGACTAAGCTCCTTCACTGATCCTCACCCCTACATCCTGTATTAGTCAGATCCAAGTTTCCCATTTGATTCTTCAATTATGCTTTCTTTTTTACTTCTAAGTTTTTTTCTTAATTTAATATGGGCTTCCCTTTACTTTCTATGTCTTGCTAAGTTGGTTTTGGTCTGCTGCACTCAGTCATTATCTAGGGGCTACTCTGAGATAGAAGTTGGTTGGTCCAATGACAGTTCAGCTTTGAATGCTGCCATTATGTTGTTTGGATCTGTCCAACCCTCTGGATACTTAGCTGTTAAGCTAATACATGTGTGGGTTTACACATGAAATCAAACATCTTTTCTTGGTTTCCTCTGAAATTATTTTGTCAACATTCCATATGAAGGATCCTGGTTCCTCTAAAACAAAAATGAGATTTCTATTGAGTTTTATTCTATCCACAGTTTCAGTCCACTGTAAATAATTTCTACCCTCGAGATAAAGCCAGGAGAGGATAAACAATAACAACCATGATAATGAGATATTTATTCCCATGAGAGTTACTTAAATTTTGACTTCCCTCTGCACAAACCTGCTTTTGTTTACTTTTTCAAGTTTTTAGCTAGTTGCTTTCTGTATTTCACACAGAGGTTTTAGGGGTCCTCATCGGAAAAGATAAGTTTTAGTGGGCTTAAGACACTGCCAAATTTGAACCTCTTTTCAGATATTTCTTAAATACAGATGAGCACATGCAAATCTAAATTAATCTTAGTTATTAGCATAACTATTATCCTTATGTAGACATTAATATAATTTATAGGATCTAATGAAGTACTACATAAGAAACACATAAAAATTGAGGTTCAGATAAATAATTAAATTCATTAACGTTCTGAAGTAATCTATTGTTTTTTCATTCTATCAACAGGTTTTTTTAGTTCTAATAAAGTACTAATCACTATCCTAGTTTTAATTCCAAATAAAGTGTTGAAAGTTGTTAAAACACGTTTAATGGAAAAAAAATAGAATGACAAAGTTTTCAAAGGTAATACAATGTGTAATATAGGGTAAAAAGTTAGATTTCCAGCAGCCAACCTAGAGTTATTTTCATCATATCATGCTAAAATTCACATTAGAATATATTTTACGTAAGAAAATCCTACATTGAAATTCACTCTAATTTATCACATTATGTTGAAACTACATAATCTTAGGCTTTTGTGTGTCTGTTTGTTTGTTTCATAGCTGAAGAAATTCTTGTGACATTGTCAGTGCAGGATGTGAACTAGAATTAAACAAGCCTCATATGCCAAAAACCCTGGGAATGATATGATTCTACCACTGTGGATGCAAAACATGTTAATATAATCCTCTCTCACCCATCATATGGCACATTATAATCTATAGAAGCGAAAAAAAAATCAGGAATACATTCCAGAACTTTTTCCTTTGTTTTCCAAGACATTACCCAATTATACCATTTCATTGGTCATATAAATGTGAGTCCAGTCAATTTCAATGTATTTTTAAAAACATTTGTATTTTGAAAATACATCTTAAATTGGCTTATATGATGTTCTACATATTTCTTACACTACCTAAATGTCTGCAACTAACTGGCAGGCCAATGGTTTTAGTATTCTGGGATAAAATAAACAAGGTGAATATATTGTATTGAATACCTCTGGATAAGGATAAAAAATTTTAAATCCTTCTTCTTCATCCCCCATACTGATCTTTTTATTCGATAAATTCATCTCTCACAGTGGTGTTCCTTTATTCTAATTTAAAGTGGGGATACAAGTAAGAATTTTTGAGGAACTTAGAAATTATAGTTGGTGGTATATGAAAGGTGTAAGCACTTGTGAAGTGTGAGCAGTGTTTCTTTTGACTGAGAATGTTATTACATCATTTTTCAATACCTAGAAAAAGAGTTAGTGGACTACATTATTTGGTAATTAACTACAATACACAGGTTTTTCCATAACCACTATCAGGGTCTATTAATTTATCTCCTAAACCATGTCTGTTTGGTAACCTCCACTCCTAACACTGGCATTTTGTCAGTCCAATGATTGTAGGACATTACCTAATAATTTTTTTTATCTTGGCTGATAAAATGTCCTTTACTTACTGAACAGACTTAAACATCCTTAACCAAACTATTTCCAACAGTTTAAAATAAGACCAAGTTATAAATAACAGCACAGTGGAGAGGGTGTTAAATTATTTATATAAATTTAGACAACGTATTATAGAATGCATGTATACTGATACTGTGGTTTAAAATTTTGAAAATATCTTTCCCATTTCATAAATCAGATCATTAAATTAAAAATATTTCAGTTTTTTAATACTTAAAACAAATAATTAAATCTGATTTGATTATTTGGTTAATGATTAATTTGATTAATTTAATTTAATGTGATTAAAGTTCAATTTCTTTAATATATTTAGAAAATATTGATTTAAAATAAAAAATACTTTTGTAGTTAAAAAGTGCATTTTGTATGTGGTAGGGTATGTTTCCTGTAGTAGGAAGATTGATACGCCCCTGTCTTTCATATAAAATTTTAATTATAGATTTTTATTTTGAATTAACTGCAACATTTGTCAGATGTTTCCATCAAAAAACACCTATTGGCAAAGAGTGAATCTGCATCCTCTCGAAATTCTTTCCCACCTCACCCCTGCCTCAGGCTTATATGAGAATAATCAGAGGAAACACCTGCATATAAGGCAAGTTGTGAATTTGTGTGATATCATAAGTTATCTATTTATTTTCCCTGTGCACTCAGAATTCTAGTAAAATAATCATTTTTCAGAAAAATGTTGAAAGCTTGTCTGGGAGATTCATATATTTCAGAGACATGAAGTATAGGCAATTACATTCAAGCAGCAATGAATTAAACTGACCGATGTGATAATTGGGTAATTGGAATAATCTTTCCCTTTTGATCTATGAGTGAGATAACTGATATTCCCGTTTGATAGTGGGATGTCCTCATTGACCATGGCTATGTTGGGAAGTGTTGGGCAGGTGGTTCTCCCACTTTCTTTGCGAAGATTCTCAAGTACAGCTCTTAAGAACTGGGGTGAGTGCTTGACAGGCTTTTATCTAACACTCAGACACATAAGAAAAATACAGACACATTAGTGCATTTATTTTTTAACACTAAAAGGATTTATCGTTTGTATTATAAGATGATATCCTTTAAATTTGTGGGGGTTACAATGACCTTTTCATTTGACAAAGTAAAAAGTTATTCTGTGTTAGTGAGAAAAAGTTTTGCTTTAAATTTTGCTAAACCAGGAAGTTTGAAAGTCTGGCAAACCCTCGTGTGTTGCGTATTTAGTATTCAAGGAAAGGCGTGCTTTGCTTCCAGACAAAAGGGAAGTAATGAATGAAAGTTGGCAGAGGGTGATAGATGCAAGAGAAATAGTGGTGTACCTATGTCTCCTCTGATCTTGAAATGACACTGGAGCTTCCAGTGAATGACTGAAGAGGAAAAAAAGTCAAAGGAGCTTTCTTTAATGAGAACAATCACAGCCATTTACTTCTGAGGTGACAAAGCACAGCACTGCATGGGAGGGGAGGATAATTTCTTTATCTCTAGTTTTAACTTGGCCCTTCTTGGGTATCTAGTGGGTTGGAAACTTCATGACATAGTACCCTGGGTATGTACAACAGCATCCTCACAAGAAAATGGAGCTCCATAAGTAAATAAATGAGAAGTGAACATTAACATTGGGCTATGAGACTGGAAAAGAAAGACCATAACTGTTTGCTGGAGAGAATATATAACAATGGTTTGTGATGTGCATTAAAAGTGGATTTAGGAAATGTCAAAGATAACTGAATTGGGAGCTGGAAAGTAATCACGAAGATTTTGCATGAATATTTCAATTTCATGCTACTTTACCACAACTTTACTGATGTTCCCAGAATGGTGACAGCAGGTGACTTTGCATTAATAAATAGAATAAATCCTAAATATACTTGTATTCATCTGATTTCACACCGCTATAAAGACATACCCAAGACTGGGTAATTTATAAAGGAAAGAGGCTTCATTGACTCACAGTTTGATATGGCTGGGGAGGCCTCAGGAAACTTACAATCATAGCAGAAGGCGAAGGAGAAGCAATCACCTTCTTCATGAGGTGACAGGAAAAAGAGAGAGAGGGAGAAAGGGAAACCACCACTCTGAAAACCATCAGATCTCGTGAGAACTCCCTCACTACCACAAGAACAGCAAGGTTCAAGAACAGCACTACCACAAGAAATGCCGCCATGATTCGATCACTTCGCACCACGTCTCTCCCTCAGCAGCGGGGGATTACAGTTTGAGATGAGATTTGGATGGGGACACAACACCAAAACATATCAATACCATCTACACTTAAGTGATCAAAACTAGTGTCCTGTCTACTATTATATTTCCCTATTCCTGTTCTCAGTTACTGGTACTGCCTTTAGTTCAGAAAAGGTAACTAGAAATCTCCAAAATATATTTGGTCTAACTATTTTCCTTATCTCGGTCTCAATATACTCACTTAAAGATCAAATTTAATCACTGTTACCCTTGCAAAATATTTTATTTATACTTTTTTTTGTATTTTTCTTCATGCCAGGGTTCTATAATATTCTGCCTAAACTATTTCAAGTAGTTTACATTTGTATAATATTTTTTCCAATTCACCAGCAAAGCAATCACACTCTACAGATTAACTCATATTTAACTGTTTATTAATTTTTATTTTTAGTTCTGGAGTACATATGCAGGATGCGCAGGTTTGTTACATAGATAAATGTGTGCCACGGTGGTTTGCTGCACCTATCAACCCATCACCTTGGTTTTAAGCCCAGCATTTACTAGCTATTTTTATTAGTGCTCTCCTTCTTCCCACCCCACCCTTGACAGGCCCCAGTATGTGATTTTCCCCTCCCTATGTCCATGTGTTCTCATTGTTCAACTCCCACCTATAAGTGAGAATATGTGGTGTTTGGTTTTCTGTTCCTGCATTACTTTGCTGAAGATAATGGTTTCCAGCTTCATCTATGGTGGTGCAAAGGACATGATCTCATTCCTTTTTATGGCTGCATAGCATTCCATAATGTATATGCACCACATTTTCTTTATCCAGTCTATTGTGATGGGCATTTGGGTTGGTTCTATCTCTTTGCTATTGTGAATAGTGCTGCAATAAACACATGTGTGCATGCATCTTTGTAATGTAATTATTTATATTCTTTGAGTATATATCCAGTAATGGGATCACCGGTTCTAGAAACTGGTATTCCTTGTTCTCGATCTTTGAGGAATTGCCACAGTGTCTTCCACAATGGTTAAACTAATTTACATTCCCACCAACAGTGTAAAAGTGCTCCTATTTCTCTGAAACCTCAACAGCATCTGTTGTTTCCTGACTTTTTAAAAAAGGCCATTCTGACTGGCGTGAAATGGTATCTCATTGTGATTTGATTTGTGTTTCTCTAATGATCAGTGATACTGAGCTTGTTTTTATATGATTGTTGGCTGCATAAATGTCTTCCTTTTTTTTTTTTTTTTTTGAGACGGAGTCTCACTCTGTCGCCCAGGCTGCCAAGTTCCGCCTCCCGGGTTCACGCCATTCTCCTGCCTCAGCCTCCTGAGTAGCTGGAAACACAGGCGCCCACCACCACACCTGGCTAATTTTTTTTCATGTTTGTTAGTAGACATGGGGTTTCATCGTGTTAGCCAGGATGGTCTTGATCTCCTGACCTCGTGACCAGCCTGCCTCAGCCTCCCAAAATGCTGGGATTACAGGTGTAATCCACCGTGCACAGTCCCTGTATAAATGTCTTCTTTTGAGAAGTGTCTGTTCACGTCCTTTGCCCACTTTTTAATGGGTTTTTTTTTCTTGTAAACTTGTTTGAGTTCCTTGTAGATTCTGGATATTAGACCTTTGTCAGATAGATAGATTGCAAAAATTTTCTCCCACTCTGCAGGTTGCTTGTTCATTCTGATGATAGTTCCTTTTGCTGTGCAGAACCTATTTAGTTTAGTTAGATCCCATTTGTCAATTTTTGTTTTTGTTGCAATTGTTTTTGATGGTTTCATCATGAAATCTTTGCCCGTGCCTATGTCCTGAGTGGTATTGCCTAGATTTTCTTCTAGGGATTTTATAGTTTGGGATTTTTACATTTAAGTCTTTACTCCATCTTGAGTTAATTTTTGTATAAGGTTTGAGGAGGTGGTCTAGTTTCAATTTTCTGCAAATGGATAGACAATTTTTCCAGCACCATTTATTAAATAAGAAATCCTTTCCCTATTGCTTGTTATTGACAGATTTTATTCAAAGATGAGATGGTTGTAGATGTGTGCTTTCATTTCTGAGTTCTCTATTCTGTTCCATTGGTCTTTGTGTCTGTTTTTGTACAAGTACCATGCTGTTTTGTTATTAGCCTTATAACATAGTTTGAGATCTGGTATCATGATGCCTCCAGCTTTATTCTTTTTGCTAAGGATTGACTTGGCTATAGGGCTCGTTTTTGGTTCCACATGAATTTTAAAATAGTTTTTTTCTAATTCTGTGAAGAATGTCAATATTAGTTTAATGGGAATAGCATTGAATCTATACATTACTTTGGGCAATATGGCCATTTTCATGATATTAATTACTCCTGTTCGTGAGGATGGAATGTTTTTCCATTTGTTTGTATTATCTCTTATTTGTTTCAGCAGTTGTTTGTAGTTCTCTTGAAGAGGTCCTTCACATCTCTTGTTAGCTATATTCTTAGGTATTGTATTTCCTTTGCAGCAACTGTGAATGGGAGTTAATTTATGATTTGGCTCCATGCTAGTCTATTGTTAGTTTATAGGAATGCTGGTGATTTTTGCACATTGATTTTGTATCCTGAGACTTTGCTGAAGGTGCTTATCAGCTTGAGAAGCTTTTGGGCTGAGACAGTGGGGTTTTCTAGATATAAGATTATGTCATCTGCAAACAAATATTTTTGACTTCCTCTCTTTCTATTTGAATACGTTTATTTCTTTCTCATGCCTGACTGTCCTGGCCAGAACTTCCAATACTGTATTGAATAGAAGTGGTGAGAGAAGGCATCCTTGTCTTGTGCCAGTTTTCAAAAAGAATGTTTCCAGCTTTTGCCTATTCAGTATGATACTATCTGTGGGTTTCATTATTTTCATTATATACATGGCTTTCATTATTTTGACATATGTTCCATCAATACCTAGTTTATTGAGAGTTTACCACATGAAGGTTTGTTGGATTTTATTGAAGGCCTTTTCTTCGTCTATTGAGATAATCATGTGATTTTTGTCTTTAAATCTGTTTATGTGATGAACTAAATTTATTGAGTTTCACATGTTGAACCAGCCTTGCATCCAAGAAATGAAGCCAACCTGATAGCGGTGTACAAGCTTTTTGAGGTGCTGCTGAATTTGGTTTGTCAGTTATTTCATTGAGAATTTTTGCACTGATGTTCATCAGAGATATTGGTCTGAAGTTTTCTTCTTTTGTTGTATCTCTGCCAGGTTTTGGTATCATTATGACGCTGGCCTCATAGAATGAGTTAGGAAGGAATCCCTCCTTTTTAATTGTTTGGAATAGTTTCAGAAGAAATGGATTAGCTTCTCTTTGCATTTCTGGTAAAATTCAGCTGTAAATCCATCTGGGCCTGGGCTTTTTGTTAGTTAGTAGGCTATTTATAACTGCCTCAATTTTAGAATACTTTATTGGTCTATTCAGGGATTCAACTTCTTCCTGATTCAGTCTGGATGTGTCCAGAAGGCTGGATGTGTCCAGGAATTTATTCACTTCTTCTAGAATTTCTAGTTTATTTGCACAGAGCTGTTAATAGTATACTCTGATGGTAGTTTGAATTTCTGTGAAGTCAGTGGTAATATCCCCTTTACCATTCTTTATTGTATCTATTTGATTCTTCTCTTTTTTCTTCTTTATTAGTCTAGCTAGCAGTCTATCTATTTTGTTAATTTTTTTTTCATAAAACAAGCCCCTGGATTCATTGATTTTTTTGAAGGGCTTTTCATGCCTCTAGCTCCTTCAGTTCTGCTCTGATCTTAGATGTATCTTGTCTTCTGCTAGCTTTTGGATTAGCTTGCTCTTCCCTCTCTAGCTCTTTTAATTGTGATAGTAGAGTGTCAATTTGAGATCTTTCTAGTTTTCTGATATGGGCATTTAGTGATATAAATTTTACTCTTAATACTGCTATAGCTGCATCCCAGAAAATCTGGTACATTGTCTCTGTTTTCATTGATTTCAAATAACTTCTTTATTTCTGCCTTAATTTCTTTATTTACCCAGGAGCAGGTTGCTAATTTTCCATGTAGTTGTGTGGTTTTGAGTGAGTTTCTTTTTTTTTTTTTCGACATGGAGTCTCGCTCCATGGCCCAGGATAGAGTGCAGTGGCGCGATCTCGGCTCACTGCAAACTCCTCCTCCCGGGTTCACGCCATTCTCCTGCCTCAGCCTCCCATTGAATGAGTTTCTTAATCTTGAGTTCTAATTTGTGGCCTGAGAGACTGCTATGGTTTCAGTTCTTTTGCATTTGCTGAGGAGTGATTTACTTCCAATTATGTGAGCAATTTTAGAGTATGTGCCATGTGGCACCGAGAAGTATGTATGTTCTTTTTTGGGGGGGAGTGTGAAAAGATGTTTAGATATCTGTCAGGTCCCCTTGAGCCAGAGTTGAGTTCAAGTCCTTAATATCTTTGTTAATTTTCAGTGTCAACGATCTCTCTAATATTGACAGTGTGGCGTTCTCACACTATTATTGTATGGGAGTCTACATCTCTTTGTAGTCTCTAAGAACTTGTTTTCTTAGTCTAGGTGCTCCTGTATTGGGTGCATATATATTTAGGATAGTTAGCTCTTCTTATTTAATTGACCCCTTTACCTATGTGTAATTTCCTTCTTTATCTTTTTTGATCTGTGTTTCCTTAAAGTCTATTTTGTCAGAAGCTGGGACTCCAACCTTTGCTCTTTCCTGTTTTCCATTTGCTTGGTACATTTTCATCCATCTTTCTATTTTGAGTCTGTGTGTGTCTTTGAATATAAGGTAGGTCTCTTGAACACAACACACTGATGTATTTTGACACTTTATCTAGCTTGCCATTCTGTGTCTTTTAATTGGGACATTTAGCCCATTTACATTTAAGTTTAATATTGTTATGTGTGAATTTGATCCTGACATCATGATGCTAGTTGGTTATTTTGCAGACTTGTTTATGTATTTGCTTCATAGTGACAATAGTCTGTGTACCTCAGTGTGTTTTTTATAGTGGCTGGTAACGGTTTTTCCTTTCTATAGTTAGTGCTTCCTTCAAGAGCTCTTGAAAGGCAGGCCTAACGGTGATGAATTCCTTCAGCATTTTTTTGTCTGAGAAATATTTTATTTCTTCTTCACTTATGAAGCTTAGTTTGGCTGGATATGAACTTCTAGGTTGAAAATTATTTTATTCAAGATTGTTGAATACTGGCTCCCATCTCCTCTGGCTTGTATGGTTTCTACTGAGAGGTCTGCTGCTAGTCTGATGGGCTTTCTTTTATAGGTAACTTGGTCCTTCTCTTTGACTGCCCTTAACAGTTTTTCCTTTGTATTGACCTTGGAGAACATGACGATTATTTGTCTTGTGGTTGATCTTCTTGTGAAGTATTTTACTGTGGTTCTCTGGATTTCCTGAATTTGAATGTTGGCCTGTCTTGCTAGACTGGGAAAGTTCTCCTGGATGATATCCTGAAGTGTGTTTTCCAACTTGGTTCCCTTCTCCCCATCTCTTTTAGGTACCCCTATCAGTTGCAGGTTTGGTTTTTTAACATAATCCCATAGTTCATGGAGGTTTTGTTTGTTCATTTTCATTATTTTTTCTCTAATCTTCTCTGCCTGTCTTATTTCAGCAAGATAGTCTTCAAGCTCTGATATCCCTTCTTCCACTTGGCCTATTTAGCTATTGATTCTTGTGTTTGCATTATGAGGTTCATGTGTTGTGTTTTTCAGCTCCATCAGATCATTTATTTTTGTCTCTAAACTGGTTATTCTGGTTAACAGTTCCTGTGTTGTATCATGGTTCTTAGCTTCTTTTCAGTGAGTTAGAATATAATCCTTTAGCTCAGGGAGGTTCCTTATTACCCACCTTCTGAAGCCTACTTCTGTCGATTCATCCTTCTCAGCCTCAGTCCAGTTCTGTGCCCTTTCTGGAGACATGTTGTGATCTTTTGGAGGAGAAGAGGAACTCTGGCTTTTTGAAATTTCAGTATGTTTGCACTGATTCTTTCTCATCTTCTTGGGTTTATCTACCTTTGATCTTTGAGACTGCTGATGTTGGGATGAGTTTTTTTTGTGGGATCTTTTTTGTTGATGTTGTTGCTTTCTGTTTGTTTTTCTTTTAGTAGTCAGGTCCCTCTTTTGCAGGGCTGCTTCAGTTCTCTTGAGGTCCACTCCAGCCCCTGTTTGCCTGGGTCCTTCCTTTCCCTGGAGATATCACCAGTGGAAGCTGAAGACCAGAAAAGATGGCAGCCTGCTCCTTCCTCTGGGAGATCTGTCCCAAAGGGGCACTGACCTGATGCTGGCTGGAGCGCTCCTCTATGAGGTGTCTGTGGACTCCTGTTGGGAAGTCTCAGTCAGGAGGAGTAGGGTCAAAGACCAACTTAAATAAGCAGACTGGGCTTGGTGTGGTGGCTTATTCCTATTATCCTAGCACTTTGCGAGGCCAAAGCAGGTGGATCACTTGAGGTCAGGAGTTCGAGACCAGCCTGGCCAACATGAAGAAACCCTGTCTCTATTAAAAATACAAAAATTAGCCGAGTGTAGTGGTATGTGCCTGCAATCCCAGCAACTTGGGAGGCTGAGGTGGGAGAATCTCTTGACCTGGGAGGCGGAGGTTGCAGTGAACTGAATTCATGCCACTGAACTCCACCCTGGGTGATAGAGCAAGATTCTGCCTCAAAAATAAATAAATAAATAAGCACACCATCTGCTCTTTGGCAGGGTGGGTGTGCTGTGCTGGGGGGAATCCCCATCATCTAGGCTGCCCTGACCCTCCAGAGCCAGCAGGCAGAAAAGACTAAGATTGCTGATCCATGATACCACAGCCACCCCTCCTCCTAGGGGTTCCTCTTAGGATTATCAGTGTACTGTCCATAAACCCCTGGCTGGAGATGCTGAGATTCCCACAGGGAGGCCCCACCCAGTAAGGAGGAGTGGATCTCATCCTGCTTAAAGAAGCAGTCTGGCCACAAAGTGGTCCAGCCACTGTGCTGCACTGTGGGGAACTGCTGTTGGTCCAGACCCTGCCTGGCTGACACTGGCTGCAGGGGAAAGCAACTGACTGTCTTAGCGTCCGCAGATGCTAGGATTAGAGGCATGAGATACTGCACCCAACTCCAGTTATGATTCTTTTAATTTGCTGTTGAATTTGGTTTCCCAGTATTTTGTTGAGGATTTTCGCACCTATGTTCACTAAGACTGTTAGCTTGTAGTTATTGTTTGTTTAGTTTTTCTTTTTTATTGCAGTGTTACAGTCTGAATTTGATTTCAATATAATGCTGGTTTTATAAAATGAGTTTGGAAATGTTCCCTAATCTTCCATTTCTTGGAAAAATTTGGAAAGTATTGGTTTTAATTCTTCTTTAAATGTTCTGTTAATATTTGCTTTATATACTTAGGTGCTCTGATGTTCAGTGCATATGTATTTACAATTATTACATTCTCTTGATGATTTTCCTCCTTTATCATTATGTAATGACCTCTGTGCCTCTTTAAGAATTTTTTGTAAAGTCTGCTCTGTTTTATATTTATATAGTCATCCTTGGTTTCCATTTGCATGAAATATCTTTTTCCATCCCTTCACTTTTAGACTATGTGAATCTCTGAAGGTAAATTTTGTCTTTTATAGGCAACATATAGTTAGATTTTTAAAAATTCAACCACACTTTGTCTTTTGATTGAAATATTTAATCCATTTACATTTAAAGTTATTATTCAGAACTTAAATTTGCCATTTTGTATATTGTTTTCTGTCCGTTTTGTAGTTTCTTCCTTTCTTCTTTTCTCTCTTGCTACTTCCCCTAGTGACATGATGATTGTATGTCATGCTTTTACTTTTAATAATACTTTGTGTATCTATTATGGGACTTTTCTTTGTAATTATATTTTAAGCTAGTAACAACTTAATTTCAATAGCATACAAAAACTCTACACATTTACTTCCTTGCACCCCACATATTAAGCTATTAATGCCATTTTTATTTATGTCTTTTTATTAAGTGCACACATTGAAATTATTATAACTATACTTATTGTTAGTATTTTCATCTTTTAACTTTCATGCTGGTATTAAATGTGACTTACACACCACTATTATAGTGTTTGAGTATTATAAATTTGACTATATCCTTTCCATTTCCATTTTATATATTTATATATTTTCATGTTGTATTTAGTGTCTTTTTTTGTTTCAACTTGAAGACCTCAAATTAGCAAATTTTTTTTGTGTGTGTGTGGTAGGACAAGCATATAGTCTTTATCTCTTCATTTCTGAATGTCATTTATCTCTTCATTTCTGAATGTCATCTTTGTGGAGTAAAGTAATCTTGGTTGACAGACTTATTTTCTTTCCATATTGTGAATACATCATCTCATTATTTCTTTCCTGAAAGATTTCTGCTGACAGAATATTGATGTTTTTCTGTACCTTCCCTTATGTGTGATATTTCACTTTTCTTCTGCTTCTTTCAAAAATCTCTGTTTGACTTTCATGTTGGATAATTAGATTATAATGTGTCTCAGCACAGACCTCAAAGTGTTGAGCTTATCTGGGGTTATTCGAACAGCATGGATATGCATGTTTATCTTTCTTTCTAGATTTGGGGAATTTATGTTATTAGTTATTTAAATAAGCTTTTCTTCCCTGTTTTCCCCCTCTGCTCCTTCTAGAACTTCCATAATGTAGGTATTGTTTTACTTGATGGTGTACCATAAAGCAAGTAACATTTCTTCATTCTTTTTTCTTTTTCCTCTGATTGGATAATTCAAATAATGTGACCTCGAGTTTTCCAATTCTTTCTTTTTGATTGAGTCTTCCTCTTTCTGCTTGATTCAGTCTTCTGTTGAAGCTTGTTATTGAATTTTTTATTTCAGTCATTGTCTTCTTTGGCTACAGATTTCTTGTTTATTTTTATTATTTTATTCTATTTATTTATTTATTTTGAGATGGAGTCTTGCTCTGTCACCCAGCCTGAAGTGCAGTGGCACAGTCTCAGCTCAATTCAAGCTCCGCCTTCCAGGTTCATGCCATTCTCCTGTCTCAGCCTGCTGAGTAGCTGCAACTACAGGTGCCCACCACAACACAACGCCAGGCTAATTTTTTGTATTTTTAGTAGAGATTGGGTTTCACTGTGTTAGTCAGGATGGTCTCAATCTCCTGACCTGTGATCCGCCCACCTTGGCCTCCCAAAGTGGTGAGATTACAGGCGTGAGCCACAATGCCCGTCTTTCTTGTTTATTCTTTATGATTTCTATCTTTTTGTTGGTATACCAATTTTGTTTATGTGCTGTTTTTCAGATTTTGTTTAGCTATCTGCATTCTCTTGTAGTTCACAGAGCTTCTTAAGGATGATTATTTTGAATTATTTGTGAGGTAGTTTGTTGGTTTCTATGTATTGGTGTTGGTCAATGAAGTTTTATTTTGTTCTTTTGTTGCTGTTGTTTCCTTGATTCTCCATATTCTTTGAATCCTTGCAGAGCTGTCTTTGCATTTGAGAAAGACGTTCACTCTTCTTGTCCTTACTTATTGGCTCCAGAAGAAAAATACTTTTATCAATCAGTTTAGCTGGAGGTTTAGGGGTCTCTTGGGCCATTTTCTATGGATATGCCTGCTTCATTTCCCTTTTTCCTCTTCACTGGAGAGAAGTCTAATGGTTCTGCTCCCGTTCTCAATCCTGCAAAGCCAGGCCAGGTGCTGAGAGAGTCCCCTTTATTTTCTCCAGGACAATGGCCTGAAGTTTTCAAAGTTGTTTGCCTCATCCAATAGTGAAGGATTACACCAGGTGAATTGTCTGCGGAAGTTTGAGCACAACGTTTTCAGAGGCTCATGCTTACCATCTTGGGGATGTATACAGAATTCTGGGAGTATTTTTAAGTCATTTGGGTCATTCAAAGATTAGTTGTTTCACAGTGTTCACGGGTGGACTTATTGGAGGAATCTATGAGCCATTTAGTAATATCCGCAGCCAATTCTTAAGATCCTCAAAATGATTGCCATAAAATTCTGCCCCCTTTCCATGCTCCTAGCTCCTTTCTGACTCTTCAGCTGTACTGATCCCCTCTTTGATTTGTGTTGGATATGGCCGAAGTGGGCCTCTTGGGCAACGTCCTGCCAGACAGGGCAAACTAGACACTTATCCTACTCTAATTTTTCCTTCTGGGGAAAATCACAGACTTAAGGGATTGCTCTTGGCAGTGGGCTTTGCTGCCTTGTGTGATGAAATTATGCAGATAAAGTGAAACTATTATTCTCACCAAATTCAGTGCATCTATTCTTAGAATTTTTGTTCCAATTCAGTGATGGAATCTCTCCAGTGGCCTCCCAGGTTCACACAGAGTCATTGCTGTCAGTAGGTGGTTGTTAAAATTGGTGTTTTTATGGGAGCATGAGGGTTGGAATTTCCAATTCTACTGTCCTGCTGATTCACTCAGATGAATTTGTCATTAAGAAAATTTATTTATACATTTTTTTTTGGTCCTAAAGGCCGGGTAATGGGGTTTATTTTGATCCTTTGGTTGTACCATATTTTCCCTAATCCTTCATGTTCCTTGTAGCTCTATATTGGTGTCTGCAAATTTGGAGAAACAGCCACTTCTCTCAGACTATACAGACTAGAATTGACAGGGAAAGCCTTTCATTAATCTAACCAGCTAGAGAGTCTGGGAGCCTCGTAAACATATTCTATGAATGTGTATTCTCCATTGTTTTCTTTCTGGTAAGGGAGAAGTCTCAGGCTCGTGCACCTTCACTGAATCTTGCTGAGTTGTGCTAGCTTCAGTTTGCCATGTGCCCCTTGTCTTTGTTCTTAGTTGCCCTGCAGTGTTCAAGCTACACTAGTTCCCTCAGCACTCTGGGTGAGGTGTGACAGAAACATGTCCCTCAGGCGGCAGCCTGATAGGCTGAGAAAGTTGTATGCATGCTTCACTTTCTCTATTCTCCTGAGGGAAAAGTTGTGGCTAAAGTGATTTCTCCTGGCCCAGAGCTACACTGGCTTTTGGGTGGGGCTAACATGGCTAAAGGAAAAATGCTTTTCTTATCAATTTCAATGTGGCTGTTATTGATTTTTGCATTGTCTTGGGTACTCCAACTCTTGAGTGAATTCTAGACCGCTTACAAAAGTGTTATGTCCATATATCATTGTTAAATCAGTGTTTCTGTGGGGGATCAAGGGCTTGTACTTCCCATTCTATCATTTTGCTGATTTCACTATCCAGAGACACTTTGTGTGCATTGCCTCTTCATCATACTTTCAATTATTCTTTGTCAAATCTTACAGTAATTTTTAAAGTTTTACATCACATTTGTTATATTCTGAAATAATATAGCTCTCTCATTTACTTATAATTGTCTTAAGCTACTTTAAGGCCCTGACTACATAGCATTGACACTTATTAATGGTGCTTTACACATTAAATCAGTTAACATTTTAGCCTATTCATGAAGAAATTACCAAGACTTGATGATGTTCTAGAAACAAGAACTTTATGAGAAAAAAGTTGTTTTTCTTCCTTGCTATAAAAATAATATAAAAAGAAACTTTCAATTATATATTATATATATATATATATAGAGAGAGCTTTTTGAAGCTAATGTACTTAAATGAGTTATGCAGCTAAGGTGTAAGAGTGGGTGAGTCTACTGAGTAGACTGAGATGATAATGGGAAAAATATCTGTAGGAGGAAGAAGAGAATATGAGAAAGCAGGGCTGTGTATAGAAACAGTATGCAGGTAGTAAGGTAAAAGGAGTATGAAGATGCTTCAAAAATATATCTAAGAATATTACTTACAACAACACTCTTAGCAGGCATGTAATAAAAGGAAAACAGCTACATTAGTTACTATAAAAAATTAAAGACGTTTTACCACCAAGTCAAACACTTGCAAATTCTCATGATACTTCATCTTTTAATTTCTAATTGAAAAATATTTTTGAAACTATTATAATAAATGACAAGTATTTATTACAAAAAATGACATGTCCAGACTTACCTATATATCTCTATATCCGTGTTTATATTTATTTATAAATGCTGTCATCTATTCTGCTGAAAATTATGCATACAATGTGATGTTTTTGTTTTGCTGCTTTGTTTAAAGGTAGATCAAAACTGATTAATTAAAAAATTACTTAAAAAACTGTATGAATAAAGATTGTCATGGGTATTTCTTTTTGTGTAGAAATGAGATTTTATTTTAGGAGTAATTTTCTTATAAAGGTGATCTCAATCAGGGAAACATTTTGGTGGATTCTTAATTACGCTCACATAAGCAACGTGCCTACCCTTTGTGAAAGGCTGCATAAAATAAGTAACCCAAGAACAGATGTTTAAGATGAGTATTCTATTCAACAATATACACTACACTTTTGCAAATTATGATGCTCATTAGAAAATGGATATTTTGTACATCTGGACTCACAGTACCACAGGTCTCTTATGTTAAAATTAAGGCATTGATTAGGTAGAAGTGGAACACCAAAGAGTGGGATGGAGACATATTTTTGAATTTTTATATAACTAGGCATCTTGATTTTGTAAATTCTGCTGAGCCTTCTCTGCCAGTAGAAGCACTCCTTTATCCCCTGAGGGATATAGTCTCCTTTTGTTTAAGAATCAATCATCATGAGGGAACTGCTGATTTTTCCTAAGAATTATACTCAACACCTCTCATTGTTTCTAGAACTAAAGCTGACTCAAATCTGAAAGCCTCGAGTAGTAAGTTATAAATTGTATGCTGTGAGGACAACAAGAATATAAGATTTTTCCAAATTATATCAATGCTTCCTGAGGGTGAATAAGAGTGAAATAAAATAATGTGGGATCAAGTCATATTTGTTGGTACATATTCTGGATTCCGTGTTATCTGTGTTATCTATGGTAGTTGGTAGAGAGAGTCTTTTAGGTTGTTTGACTGAAGCATAAATTCAAAGGTGACCTAGACTGAACTTCTTTGCTATATTGTAAAAGAAGGAACCCAAAGGTTTAGGAAGGTTGGAAAGCTAGAGCAGATTATTCATGTGAAAACCGCTCACTCATTTCATGTCTTGTCATGTGAGAGCATCCAGCAGACCTTCCCTTTACTGAGGCTATGAGAAATATGTGCGGGAGTCACTCATTGTTGAACAGCTCTGTGGTGGTTATTCTCTGTAAAGAGATGTAAAGTCAATCTTCACGCTGCTGATAAAGACATACCTGAGACGGTGCAAT
Organism: Colobus angolensis palliatus; assembly: GCF_000951035.1. NCBI lineage: Eukaryota > Metazoa > Chordata > Mammalia > Primates > Cercopithecidae > Colobus > Colobus angolensis. The sequence continues at coordinate 27,405,616 of NW_012118487.1, read as the reverse complement.
TTACAAAAGAAAGAGTTTTAATGGACTTACAGTTCCATGAAGCTGGGGATGTCTCACAATCATGGCAGAAGGCAAGGAGGAACAAGTTTCATCTTACGTGGATGGCAGCAGGCAAAGAGAGAGCTTGTGCAGGGAGATTCCTTCTTATAAAATCATCAGGTCTTCTGAGACTTATTTACTATCACGAGAACAGCAGGAGAAAGACCTGCCTCCATGATTCAGTTACCACAACTGGGTCCCTTGACTACTGAATACTGGCTGTCAACTGACACTAAGTCCTAGAAACCCAGAATGCCATCAGTCCACCAGGGAATTCAGAGGTTTATGAAGCATGGGTGATAAAAGAGAATTGGCTCAGATTCATCTCTCAGTGGACCTAATGTGTCATGAAACATTTTTAATTATTTCCCGACACAAAATAGACGTAGCTTCTGAAATAATTTCCATGTTACTTCCCGGATCCAAGGTGTGAGGATTATTCTAGTCAAAGGGCCAAGTGGAAGACAATTGGCCTCATCAATGAGACATTCCTGGAGAAACTGCAGAGATAATTGCCACCATTAAGAATGTGAAAGAAAAAGGTTGGTGATTTCTACCACATCCCTTTTAACTTGTCAATTTGGTTGCTGCAGAAGACAGATGGATTATGACAAATGAGAGTGGATTATCACAGATGCAATCACATGAGGACTTTAACTTCAGCAGCCATTCCAAATTTGACCTTATAACTAAAGAAAATCAACACATTATTTTGTGCCTGAAATGCAGTTCTTGATGCAGTGAATTCCCCCTCCACGCATCCCTTGCATACCTGGTAATAAAGATCATCAGAAGAAGTTGATTTTAAGCTAGGTAGTCAAATACACATCTTCATTGTTTAATTGCAGAACTATATCAAATCTCCAACTCAAACTATCCTACGTGTGCTTTCCACCAATGACGGCATCATTCTGGCTCATTCAATTCATCAACAATTTGCTGATCAGACCAACTCAAACGTAAATAGCAATTATTTTAGAAATTGCAGCAAGGGACATGTTGCAGAGAGTAGGGAATAAATCTCACCAGAAAGTAAGGGCCTGCTACCTTGGTGAAGTTTCTACAAATGGTTTGGAAGATATCCTGGTACCATCTGAAGTTGCTAATTGCGTTGCCACAGCCCCATGCAGGAGTGCCTATGAAGGACAAAAGTGAAGAAAAATCTTCCCAGTGGGCAGAGTTTTGAGCAGAGCACCAAGTAATTCATTTTTTAATGGAAGTAGAAATTGATCAGTACATAGATCTATGTTGACTGATAAGCAGTAACAAATTGGCTGCATAATGGGTAACTTGGAGAGCATATAGCTAAGAAAATTTAGGTAAGAATTTTTGCTGAATAAATCTATGGATAAACTTCTTTAAGTTGACATAGAATGTGAAGATATATGTGCCCAACATAAATGTTAACCTAGGAAAAACCTATTAGTAATTAGGTGGATAAGATACTCTGTTCTCTAGACATAATTCCACCTTTTCCTCAACGACTTTGTCCTTGCAAACGTGGTTCATGAGCAAAGTGGCTGTGACAGCAGAGATTAAGTTATGCATGGACTCACTAAATAATACCTATTGCTGAGTGTCTAACTTGCCAACAGCAGGTTAGTACTCGCTGGGTGCACACTCAGCTGGCACACAGAACCTCCAATATGGTATTGTTCTCCAAGGGATTTATCTAGCTCCATGTAGCAGTTTGTCTAGCTTGAGTACTACCATCTTAGAAGACGTAGTTTTCACTTACTCTGTACATGGATTGTGTAGTTACAGAATGACTAATGTGTATTCTACACTGCATTGCTTCTGGTCAAGTAAACCATTTTATATAAGATGAAGTTTAACAATGATTTCATGCTTATGAAATTGACTGGTCTTACCACATGGCGCCTCACACTAAAAATAGCTGTCTTAGTAGAATAGTGAATAGTCTTAATGTTAACTATAGTTACCAAGCTGTACATTAAATTTCCTGAAATTATTAATCTTATAACTGAAATTTGTACCTCTTGACCAACATTTTCCCATTTCCTCCAACCCCCATCTCCTGAAAATCACCATTCTATTCTCCATTTCTATGAGTTTGACATTTTTAGATTTCACATGTGAGATTATATATATATATTAAAATATATAAAATTATAATATATCTTACAATTTTTTCATCCACTTATTCTTCTATAGACACTAAGGTTGTTTTCATTTCTTGACCATTGTGAATAATGCTGCAATGAACATGGCACTGCAGATAGCTCTTTGAGCTAATGATTTTGTTTTATTTGGATACATGCACAGAAGTGAGATTTCTGGGTCTTATGATAGTTTAAGTTTTTTGAGGGTCTTCTATACCATTTTCCACGATAGTTATGCTAATTTACATTTCCACCAGCAGTGCACAAGGATTCCCTTTTCTCCGCATCCTTGCCATCATTTATTTCCTGTCTTTTTATAATGGCCATTGTAACAGTTGTGAGGTGATATTTTGTGATTTTGATTTGCATTTCCCTGATAATTGGTGACATTGAACATCTTCTCATATTCTTGTTTGCCATTGTGTATGTCTTCTTTGTAAAAATGTCTATTCCTCACACTCGCCCCAAAATGTTTATTCAAGTCTTTGGCCCATTTTAATTCAGATTGTTTTCTGCTATTGAGTTATATGACTTTCTTGTATATTTTGGGTGTAGCTCCTTATTAAAGATCTTAAATGTTCTCACCACATACACAAATGGTAATTAATGGGAGGTGATAGGTGTGTTACCTAATTTTATTGTGGTAATTATTTTATATACATGTGTCAACTCTTCATATTGTACACCTTAAATTTATACAATTTTGTTTGAGAATTTTATCTCAATAAACCTGGAAAAAAATAAAAGTGAATAGTCTTTTGGAAACTCACATATAGTGCAAGTCTGTGGGAATGTCTTACAGGACTAGGATAATATAATTCAGCATATGTATGTGCATTAAATCAACAACCAATATATTGCCCCCTTTATCCCATAAATTGTGTTCACAGGTCCATTACTCAGGGGATGAAATGAAGAGCAAGTTTTTTCATCATTACCCCTATACAATTGGATAGCAATTAAAAAAAAAAAAATCCACATCCTAGTTTCAACGCGAGAAAGGCTTCCATAAAGGGACATGCGATGGTTTCATTAAACTGGAAGTGGAAACTGCCATACTGCTTCCTTGGACTCTTCACTCCAGTAAATGAAGAGGCAGAGAAGTGAGTTACTCTATTGAAATGGGGTAATAAGTTTTCCTATAGACTGAATGATTGTATTCCCCTCAGAATTTATATTTTAAAGTTCTAACTCCCAGTGCCATGGTAATAGGTGGCGGGGCTTTGGGAAATAATTAGGTCATGAGGGCAGATCCTTCATGAATGGGATTAATGCCCTCACAAGAAGAAACACATATGCTTGATCTTGGACTTCCCAGCTTCCAGAACTGTGATAAACAAACATTGGTTAATCAATCCAGTCTGTGGCATTTTGTAATGGTATCCTGAACTGACTAAACCAATTCTCCCTTTCAGAAAGAAATTACATTGCTACTACACAGTGTGAGTATTGAATTAAATGTGTGAAATGAAGAATAACCCATAAGAAGCCTCTCAGGACTCCATATCTTGTGATAAAAATTAATGAAAAACTGTAACAACCCAGAGCAGGCAGGCCTGCTATGACCCTGACTCTGCAGAATAGTGTTCTGAACACTGCAAGGCAAGAAACGTGGATAGGCAGGTTATGTTCTGGTGATAAAGGGACAATGGAATGGATAGTGGAAGAAGCAAATATAAACAACAGCTATGAAGTATGACAAGTCAAAGAAAAGAGAAATACAATAGTTGTAAGATTCTCCTGTATTTTTACATAAAAAATTGTGTATGCTACCTAATTGTTTTCTTTCCCCACTCTCATTCCCCCATCAGCTGAAACAAAATGTTTTTATAATGGTTAACATTAACATATCAGGATTTAAGGATATTAAATGATCTGTTACAATAGAAGTAGACTCTATCTTCAACCAGGGATAAAGAAATGATACATGAGAGTTTGTATACTATTTTGGGGAGTTAGTTAGCATGTTTAAGGGTGGACAAGTAATAATTGCATTATGAAATAATTGCATTGTGGAAGCATGATTTAAATAGTGCCTGAGTTTAGAATTTAAGAATAGCTAAGACAGGGTATTTAGTATGAATACCTACTTAAGTGATGGACTGTGAATGTTTTGTAATATGTTAACTTAAATAAGTTAGAACTACATTTCCAAGAATCCCCTTCCCTGTAGAGTTCTGGAAATCATCACAAAGGTAATAGCAGGCTTGAGACTGTCCGACAAGGCATGGAGGTGAATCACCACAGAGCATGGCAAAAGCAGGAAGTCACTACCACCTCTGTGCCTGAACATTGTTGGATAGAAAATTCTTATTCTTCAAACATGTATTTCAACTTCAAATTCTGTAATGTCTTCTTTTTCGGTTAATGGTGAATGTTAAAAAGAACCTTGATATTAGTGTATGTTATATCTTTTCATTAATTTATTCAATGAATAGCTACTAATCATGCAAGAGATTACCCTTATACTAGATATGGGATGAATGAGTAAATAAAACATAGATATTTGCTATTTTAGGCCTTATATTTTATCTGAGGAATAAAGATGAGTAAACAAGTAAATACCTTAGTTTTTGGAACATGCAAAATGCTGTAGAATTAGTGAAAACACGTACAAGTAAGAGGACACAGGAGTACTAGGGTTAGGGTGACCGCACAGCATTAGGTAGAGTCGTTAGGTAGGTCTCACTGATAAAGTGAGACGAAGCTTTAGCCTTAACGAAGACAAGAAAGTTAGCCAAGCAATTATCTAAGGAAAGAAAATTCTGGACAGAGAAAACAGCTAAGAGCAGAGACCCTTAGTTTGGAGTGTGCCTGGGGTGCCTGGAGACCTACAAAAAAGTCAGTGTGCCCAGAGCAAAGCGAGTGAGAAAGAGAGAGATGACAATAAAGATTGTAGATGTGAAGGTCAAATTATGGGGACTCAAAAGAATATTTTTAAATGAAAGTCATTATAAGATGTTTATATGCTGTTAAAAAAAAAATTCTAGTGAAGAGGAAAACAAAATGGTGATATAAGAGTGAGGGAGTAGTTTCTGGAGTTCTGTCCTTAATCAGGTGAGAGCTGATGGGACCAAATGCACAAGAGCGGCCCGAATCATAACCAGCAGCGCATACAGTTCCCCTCAGCCACGGGAGGGACAGCAGAGCAGACAGGCAGACATGGGTATGTTGTCAAAAGCGGTGGGTGTCCGCAAGTGGAAATTCTATTCTGGAAACTTCTCTGTTCTCACTAAAATAGGAAATAGTTAATTAGAAGGAGAATGGAAGAGAAGGTGTACATGTGTGTGGAAATATGACAAGGAACAGAGAAATCTAGAAGACTAGAAGAATGAATGGGCTAGGTTCATTTAGTAGAATTATGAAGCTAATAACTTAGGACCGGGGGGCGTGGTGGCTCACGCCTGTAATCCCAGCACTTTGGGAGGCTGAGGTGGGTGGATCACCTGAGGTCAGGAGTTCGAGATCAGCCTGACCAACATGGTGAAACCCTGTCTCTACTAAAGAATACAAAAATTAGCTGAGCATTGTGGCGTGTGCCTGTAATCTCAGTTACTTGAGAGGCTGAGGCAGGACAGTCGCTTGAAGCCAGGAGGCAGAGGTTGCAATGAGCTGAGATCGCGCCATTGCACTCCAGCCTGAGCGACAAAGCAAGACTCCGTCCCCCCCCCAAAAAAAAAATTCTTAAGGCAGTGTTCTCAAACTTTAACATGCATTATTATCTCCCGTAGAAAATTTTAAAACTGGTTACAGGGCTGCACACTTAGATTGCAGGGCCACAGGATTCAGTCGGTGCGGGAAGAATTCTGAAAATTCACCTTCCTAACAACACCCCAGATGATCCTTCCTGTTCATTGATCACACCTGGAGACTCACTCATTCTAAAGAGATCTAAAGAGAGCCCAAGGCTATGTGATCTCTTTTTGTTCCTGTTTTGTGCAATTACTCCCTGAGTACATTTCTCTGCATTTCATATATTTATTAATTGGCTCATTTATTCTTCATATATTAATGTTAATCTGTATGAAATTCTCCGAAATTTCTCCTAAAGGATTTCAGATGAATACACAATCTGTAATGTTATAATTTTAAAATGGTAAAAAAAATTAATAATCAATTCAACATTTTTCCAGTCTCTCCTGTCTAGAACTTTGTTAGCAGGGTACTTCTCATAATTTTAAACATTAATTTTGCAAATGATACTGTGATACTTATGAATATTACAAATAATTCATAAGGTGCACATTATTTTTTAAATCTAAAACTGCAAATGGATCTGAATATATTTTCCAAAAGAGAAAATGATTCCCCAAAGCAAGCAAATATAAAAAATAACAGAAAAATTTTATAGATACCTACTTATCTTTAGCCCTTATAGAAAAATCAAAAGAAAACAGAAAATTTGCATTGGAGCATTTAAAAGCAGTTTAGGCAAACATTACATTGCTCTGGAAAATGTGTGGTCACTTCTAAACTCCTGTCAGTGCAGGAAAATACACCAGGAGGTTTTATCTCAGTACAAATCAGCATGCCAAATCTGGCAATAGGATGGTGTTACCTTTGAAGAGAGTCGACGGGAGTTCCAGAAGGAACATTTGGTGAAGAATCTGCCAACTGCCTTTATTACTTTCTGAACTACCTCTAAGTTACAGGTATTTCCAGTTTTGTTCTGCAGATAATTTGAGCTCCATCTGTGGTTGATGAATATTTTTTAGTACGCTATTACAAATTATGGCTTTCGGCACTGTTGCAGCCTCTCTGTGCTAATTCAGCTACATAAAATATTGCGTCTCTTGATTCTGGGTATATTTCCATAGTGGGAAATGCAATAAGAGAAATAGGGATTCTATTTTCTATTGCAATTTGTTGGTTGGTTCATTTCCACATAAAATACTGTTTTTAATTTTATGCTGAAATAGGTGATTATTAATTCTAAAATATAAATTTCCAATAGAGTCTGTACTAAACTCCTTCTAAGGAACGAGGATATATTTTTACAGAAATTTTAATTCATATCAAAACCTACATAGTAACTATACAGTTACTTAATTTGATTTGAAACAAGAAATATTTGATTATATTTATATAGTGAATAATGTAGACTGTGGTCAGTTAAGAATGAGTTTTAATCCATTTTGGTGAAATTATTCCTATAAATTAACAAAATTATAACATATATTGTAGTTTGATGTTGTAGTTCTTCCTAGATATATTCCTGATACAATTTTAGTACATGAACTGTTATATATTGAATCTGGGTATAGGCTCACAAGTCTGGCAGGTCTATTATAGCAGAGGTCAGAGTAAGGCAGAAGATTATGTCTCACATAGTAGAGATAGAAAGGAAGGTCAAGCTAGATGATTAAGGGAACAAAGTGTAGACATGGCGTGGTGGCTCATGACTGTAATCCCAGCACTTTGGGAGGCTGAGGAAGGCGGAACACAAGGTCAGGAGATCGAGATCACCCTGGCTAACACGGTGAAACCCCGTTTCTACTAAAAATACAAAAATTAGCCGGGCACGGTGGCAGGCGCTTGTAGTCCCAGCTACCTGGGAGACTGAGGCAGGAGAATGGTGTGAACCTGGCAGGCGGAGCTTGTAGTGAGCAGAGATCACGCCACTGCACTCCAGCCTGGGGACAGAGCGAGACTCCGTCTCAAAAATAACAACAACAACAAAAGAGAGAGAGAGGGAACAAAGTGTAGAGAAATTGGGGATTCATTTCATATCAATTAGTGCATTTTGAATAAATACAGCATAGTACATGACATCATAAAAAATGGAAGGATTTGGATCTTTTCCTCTTAACTCCCATGGTGTACCTGAAGCACAGTCAAGCAAGTCTGGATTTAAAAGCATGTACTCTAGCTTGGACACTCGCTAAATCTACAACTTTACAAAATGTTTTCTCTGCCTCTGAAACAACCATGTTTATTTTTCTCCCTTAGTCTATAAATATGGTAAATTTCATTATTACATGTCTTGATAAGGCATTTTAAAATTCTATGGACAAATTTAGGGACTGTGATTTATGTTGGATAAGTGCTGGGTTTAATTTGCTAAGTTAAAAATTCATTTGCGTTTATATTAATAAAGTGAGACTGGTCTGTGTGATTTTCTTTTCCTATAAAATGCTTCTCCAATTTTGTTACAAAGATTACATAAACTGCATAAATAAATCTAGTAGATATTTCTACTTTTATTCTCTGCAAAAGTTGGTGCAAATAATTATAATAGGGTATTTGTTCTCCTAAGTGTTAGTGAAATGTGGTTCTGTGGGTGAGTAAAAATTTGCCTATTATACAACTTCTGTTATTGGTCTATTTTCAAGTTTTACAATTTTGAACTAATGTGGTCGTTTACATTTATTTGGAAATTCCTCCATTTTGTTTATATTTCAAATTTAGATTCCTGAATTATTTCATAAAATGTTTCTATGACTTTTAAATCCCAAATGTACATGTAGATTGATTTAATGTCCTTATTTTATATTAAATATGGGGTTTTGATGGTCTCTCTTCTGGGTTTTGCTTGTTATGTTTTGTTTTGCTTTGATTAGCTTATTTAATGATTTTTTTCTATTCTATCATAATGTTTAAAGCACTACATTTTGTTCTATACCAAGGGAACGACAGGTTATTTTATTTTTTAACTCAATACATTTTTGCATATGGATTACTATAGTTACTCATTTGAATGTTTACTTAATTATAATTGGTTTTGCTTTCTCTATATGTATGAAAGGCTACAAATGATTTATAAGTAACAATTTGCCTGCTTCTTGTACGTTTTGCAATTTAATGGACCCATTGTGATCTGGTTTTAAATATATCTTAAATGCTGACATAAATTATGGGTGATTTATGGGTACACTTTTAGGTTTTAAATGTATTAGGATTATGTTTTAGCAATATGATTTTTAATAATTTCTTTTTTTTTTTTTTTTTTGAGACGGAGTCTCGCTCTGCCGCCCAGACTGGAGTGCAGTGGCCGGATCTCAGCTGACTGCAAGCTCCGCCTCCTGGGTTTAGGCCATTCTCCTGCCTCAGCCTCCCGAGTAGCTGGGACTACAGGCGCCCGCCACGTCGCCCGGCTAGTTTTTTGTATTTTTTAGTACAGACGGGGTTTCACCGTGTTAGCCAGGATGGTCTCGATCACCTGACCTCGTGATCCGCCCGTCTCGGAGTCCCAAAGTGCTGGGATGACAGGCTTGAGCCACCGCGCCCGGCCAATAATTTCTAATTTTATTGCATTGAGATCAGCCAAAGCTCCCAAATTTTTTGAGTCAAGCTTTCTTGAATATAGATGGCAAATATTTACAAATGTTTCATTTCAACTGCATGCATTTATCTGTTGGTTAAATGTTATCTCTGTACCTGTTATATCAGACTAGTTAATCATGTTTTTCTGATCTATAAACTTAACTTATTTCTTGCATGCTTGAGGTATCATTTCTTGAAAGTTGTGTTAGCATTCTACTTATTTTGTTGTTGAGTTTTAAATTGTCCTTATCATTCTGTTACTTAAAACTTTAGAAAATTTAGGCCTATGAAGTTAGGTACAAGCATGTTAATTATTTTATATGTTTGTGCATTTTTTATTATAATGTAACATCTCTATCTTAGGCCTTTTATATAATATCATGTGGATATGACATCTATATATGTTTATTGTACTATTTTTCTCATCTCTTCATTTTCAATCTTTTAAAATCCTATTTCAGAAAATGATCTAGTATATTATAGATAAATGGATTTTTATGGCCAATATCAACCTTTTAATATCAATAAAGTTAACTTGTTTACAGTTATGTAACTACTGATATATTTTAACTGATCTGCTGTCTTATTTTACATTTTCTCCTTGCTCTATTTTTTTCATTGTTTCTAATTCCCTTCCTCTTTGAAGTAACCAACTCTCATTTATTCTCTTTTCCCTTATAATAATAAGTATTTCAGTTCATTGAAAAATATGAATTCCAGTTACAATCTTTAGTAGCTACCTACAAATTAATTCTAACTTACATGATTAGTTGTGTTTTTCCTACAAAGGTAGTAAGTTTTTTAGTGTTTCTCTTCTCATGCACGAGACCAGACCATTTTGCACTGTTTTTATTCTTTCTTTCCATATTGAACTCTTCTGTTGTAATAATGTAGAACAGAATTTTCCAAAATCCGTATGGTTACGCTTGTACAATTAGCCAATCTCTCTTCAACCCCCATCTCCCCACACACACCCTTTTCAGCCTCTGGTAACCATCATCCTACTCTCTGTCTCCATGAGATCAACTTTTTAAACTACTGCATATGAAGGAGAATATGTAATATTTGTGTTTATGCCTGGCTTATTTCACTTAACATAATGACCTTCAGTTCTACCCATATTGCTGCAAATATCAGTATTTCATTCCTTTTTCAATGGATGAAGAGTATTTCATTGTGTACATATACCCCATTTTATTTATTCATTCTTTGATGGACATTTAGGTTGATTCCGTATCTTGCTATTGTGAATGGTGGTGGAATAAATATGGAGATGTAGGCATCTCTTTGATATACCTTGCTTTGTAATACAACATAGTTACATTGAATATTTATTAGATTTGCCATTAGGATATTGAACATCCTTGGCTACCATTTGCTCCTGCATTTAACTTCTTTGATCTGACTTAATTTTTTCCTCTTAATTAAATTTATGTTAGGAATTTTTAATTAAAAGGGGATCGAACCCAGCCTAAATTTCCTTAAATAAAATAGGTTATTTTATGAAACATTTGGAATAGAATGGCTTTCATGAAGCTTGATAGCCATGATTAATTTTTCAACTTTGTTTTTACGGCATCAAAACTCATCTCATGTTTGAAAAAAAAAATGAGGCTGTCTGCTTTATATTTTCATAGCTAAAACACTCTCCAGCAGTCTTATCAGATCAACAATATATTTAATCATTTAACAAATATTTGATAATCTACTAATTGTACAACATAATTGCAGGCACTGTGTGTCAGTTTCGGTTTTCCAAGAAGCAGATGACAAGAAGCACAGGAGATATATTGGAGAAATATCTGCGTGGGATAAAATGGTGAGGAAACTAGAGTAGCTGGGGAAAGCTGAAGATCACATTGCAGGTTTGACATGTGAGTGCAGAAAGACAGCAAAGGAGGATTGAGTAGGAAGACCTCAGAATGCAGTGCAGAGTAAGAAACTTTTATCTTTTCTCCTTTGTGAAAGATCAATGGAATATATTTCTGTATGCCTATTTCTTTATTCTCTATTCTGTTCCACTCATCTGTTGATCTGCTCTTTTACTAATGCAAGGTTGTCTTGATTTCTTCAGCATTGTAACTCTCGAAGTCAGGTAGTGTCAGTTCTGCAACTTTAATCTTCTTCAGTATTGTGTTGACTATTCTGTTTCTCTTGCCTTCCACATAAACTTTAGAGTCAGTTTGCTGATATCCACAAAACAATTTGCTAGTATTTTGACTCGGATTGCATCGAATCTAGAGATTGTGTGGGAAAAAATTCTAATTTAGTGATATTGAATCTTTCTATCAATGAACATCTAATATTTGTCGATGTATTTATAACTTTGATACCTTTCATTAGACTTGTATAATTTTCCTTATATTGAACCCTGTGCTATTTTGTTAGATTTGCTCCTAGTAAATGTTTCTATTGCAAATTCTTATTGTTCATTGTTGTTATGGGAAATCATTTGAGTTTTTTGCATTAAGATTGCATTTGGCAACCTTGTTATAATTGCTTATTAGTTTCAGGAGATTTTGTTGTTTCTTTGGGATTTTCTACACAGACAGATGTCATCTGTGAACAATGACAGTTTCATTTCTTTTTTTCTAATCTGTATACTTTTTGTTTCTTTTCTTTGTTTCATTGCATTAGCTAAGAATTCCAGTAAAATGTTAAGGAGTAATAAGAAAGGACATCCCTGCTTTGTTCTCAGTTTTAGAGGGAAAGCATCTAATTTCTAAACATTAACATTGATGTAAGCCATACAATTTTTGTAAGTGTTCTTTATCAAGTTCAAGAATGAATGGTTTCCCTTCATTCTTAGTTTGCTGAGTTTTTATCATGAATAAGTCAACTTTTGTTAAATTATTTTTCACATCTATTGATATGGTCATGGGACTTTTCTTCTTTGATGTAATAGAGTATATTAATTAATTTGTCAGGTGTTGAAATAGTCTCACATAATTGGAATACATTTTACTTGGTAATAAAGAATAGGTTTTTACACATTGTTGAATTTGATTAACTAATATTATGTTGATAATTTTTCCATGTATGTTGATGAGAGATGTTGGCCTATACTTTTTCTTTCTTAGAATATCTTTATCTTGTAATACAGTCTTCAAGTATGAGTATGTAAATGTCCCCTCTGTTTCTATTTTCTGGAAGAGATTGTTAAGAGTTGGTTTTGGAAAGAGATTAGTATTTGAAATGATAGACTGAGTAAAGTATATTGTCCTTCACAATGTGAATGGGCATTCAGACAATCTGTTCAGAGCCTAAAGGAAACCAAATGGTGAAAGAAGGTTGAATTTGCTCTGCTCCTGGCTGCTTAAGCTGGAGCATTGATCTTCTCCTGCCCTTGGTGCTCCTGATTTCCAGACCTTCAGACACAGATGGGAATCTACAACATCAGCTCTCTGGCTCTCGGGCTTTTGAAGTATACCACCAACTTTCCTGGGTGTCCAGCATGCAGGCAGCCATTTGCGAGGCTTTCCAGCCTCCATAAATGCATTACCCAACACTGTATAATACATCTCTTTATTTATAGCCCAGAGGCAGTATTTTATCTCATTGATTTTCTCTGTTTTTCTGCTTAAGATTGTATTGATTTCTTCCCTGATTTTTATTATTTATTTTCTTCTGCTTATTTTGGATTTAAGTGAATTTTCTTTCTCAAGTTGGAAGCATAGATTATGCAATTTAGATCTTTCTCCTTTTGTAATATATGCACTCGATGCTATACATTTCCCTCTAAGCACTGCTTTTGCTACATTGCAAAATTTTTGATGGAGTTGTATTTTCATTTAATTCAAAATGTTAAAAATTTCTCTTAAGACTTTTAATCTCCAAATATTTGGGGGGTCTTTTCAGCTATATTTTGTTATTAATTTTCAATAAATTCCATTATAGTCTAAGAGCATATTTTGTATGATTTCTGTTTTTTAAAATGTATTAATGTCTGTTTTAGATCTTTAGATCTTTATTTGTGAATGTTCTTTGTGAGACTGGAATAATGTGTATTCTGTGAATAATGTGTATAATGTGTATAATAATGTGTATTCTATTATTTGGTAAAATATCAATGGGATGTACTTTATTAATGATGCTATTCAGTTCAACTATGTCTTTACTGATTTTCTGCAAGCTTAATCTGACAATCACTGGTAGAGGTATGTTTCACTCTCCAATAATAATATATTTGTAAGTTCATGCTTGCAGTTCTACGAGTTTGTCCCTCACTCTTTTATTCTCTGCATTTCAGTTTGGGATGTTTTTATTGATAAATCTGGAGGCTCACTGACTTCTTTTTTTTTCCTGGGCTGTGTCCAGTTTACTGATTAAACTAATCTGAGGCATTCTTCATTTCTTTTACAGTGAGTTTGGTTTCTAGTACATTTTTCTGATGCTTTCATTGAGTTTATATCTCTCTGCTTAGATATTCATCTGTTCTTGCATGCTGTTTCATTTTTCAATGATTAGAGCCTGTCATACTAATCACAGTCATTTTAAGCTATCTGATAATTCCAAAATTTGTGTCATGGAAGAAAGAATCTTGTTCTGCTGCTGTGTCTTTTCTGGCTGTCTTTGTTCTTACCTCCTAGCTTGCTTTGTTATTTTTTTGTTGAGTGTTAGAAAGGATGTATCTGGTCATAGGTATGAAGTTAATCAGGTTTTTAGTGTGAGGTTTTATATTAATCTGTATAAGAACTGGATGGTGCTTAATGTTGGCTATAATTGTGCGTGCTGAAAGCTTTAATTTTCTCTAGACTCTTTGCATTTTTGTTTTTTTTTTTTGTCCTGCGTCATTGTTTTTCCCTAGGAACTTCTTAAATAGAATGTATGTTCTGTAGCTCTCTCAGTTTTAATCCACTGCTGTTATTCTAGAGCCTTGTTCCCACAGTGGTGAGGTGTTAGAGAGGGGAAACACTCCATAGTCTTATTACTCCATCTCAGTTTATTTTTTACAGGCCTTGGTCCTTGAGCTGTGGCCTTCCGAACCATTTCTTGACCTTTTTACCATTTTCTACTCTTGTAGTTGTCTAATTGAGCTCTCCTCTGTTCAGATAAAACTAAGACAAGGTAGTTTTATTTGAAAGCTGGCCTTTGTTATGAGTCATTCTCTGGATGTATTTTGAAGTGATTACTTTCACCTGATAGCTTTCAAAATGTTTATCTTTCCCCTCCCCATACACCGAAGCAAGAGGGATTTTATTCTCCCGTTTTTTACCATGAGAACCTGATGGTGTTCACGGTCACAAAACCCAGAGAAGTATCAGGACCCTAAGACTGTACCCACAGGAACATTTAACTCTCAAGCTATTCACAGTCATCCTGCAGCAATTCAGCAATTAGCTTTAAGTGCTCCTTCCAGTTTATGGCTCCCAGTGAACGGATGTAGGCTGTCTTTCTCTGTCCCTGTCCATCTCTCTAGCTGTCAGAGTAGTGGTTTGTTATGCAACCTTAACTCCCTGACGGATCTAAGAAACGTTGATTTTCAGTTTGTTTAACTATCCGTTTTGTGAGAAAAGGAATAATGACTTACAAATTCTTTACATTTTGGAGCCGAAAATCAGAAGTCAGATTATTTAATATTAATTTATGTATGCTACTGTTTATGCCAGAACAGCACATAATATAAACTTAATATCTTAAGATGTTTGTTGTATGTTAAATTATGTTGTTAAATGTTGCAGAAGTAATGGGATTATTTAACCAGAACCAAAAAAATAGATTATTTCATTCTAGGTTTCTCTGGAAATCCCTACAGAAGTCTCACACCACATGTAAATAGACTATTAGCTCTTCTTCTATAGCTTGGGTAGTTGTTTGTTTAAACTGGGTCAACAAACCATGAGCTCCATGAGCTATGTCTACATTTCATCTATTTTTGTGCTCACAGTCTCTAGTAGAGTCTAACGTATAGAATAATCTCAATAAGATTTGTTGAAAAAGCCATTTGCTTTACATTAAAAACTCCCAGAGTAAAGAATTATATCCTAAACATCTTTATACTCTACTCCTCCATCAAGCAATGTGGTTATATGAGTCACCAACAAATAACGAATATATGTATAAAATAGTAGATAAATAAATATAATTTTCTACCTTAGTCCTTAAAAATGTTGGTCTGTGGTACAGTGAATATAAGTTCCTCTATGAACCCAAATTAAGAGTGAATCAGCTGTGCTTGAACTTCAATCCCAGCTCCAAGTTTTTCCAATGGGTAATTTACATTCTTTCTCTGAAACACCTCAACTTGTGAAATGGAGATAATAACTTAACTATAATTTTGTTATAGATTAAGATGATAATATTCCAGTATGTAATTTCATACTGTGCATATACTTGGTGCTTAATAAATATTTCCTTTTCCTATAACTCATCACTCCTTTTCTGTAAGTATTAGCTATGTATGCAGCAAGGTACTTATGCAGATGGCATAAGAAAATTAAGTAACATAAAACAATCATTATTTTATTTTATTTTCTGAGGGGGGACAAATATACTTCAAAATCCACTGATAGATTCTTTTATTATTCTTATTATACTTTAAGTTCTAGGGCACATGTGCACAACGTGTAGGTTTGTTATATATGTATACATGTGCCATGTTGCCACTGATAGATTCTTATCTTTTCCTCATAAAAGTAAAATCCTTTTAAAAACTTTCAATACTTCAGTTCAGCTTCATTTCTTCCTCTGACCTGCTACTTCTCTCACTTCCTCTCCGGCTAAATTTCCCTCTCCTCGTGCCCTCACTCACTGTGTTCAAACTGCAGGCATGTCAGGTATGTTTCTTCCTCAAAGCCTGTGCAAACCTTATTTTATTTTCTGGCTGAAATAATCTTCCTCAAGATGATCTTAGATAGTCCTGCATATCTTTCGATGACCATCTTTTTTAAACAGAAACTCTCTGGTACTTCATTAGGCCTCCCCTGTATTCATTTTCTCTCTGGAGTTTATTATCATCTGACATTCATTACATATCACGAATTTTATTTTTTATTGATAATGTTTCTCACCCCCTCCAATTAGAGCCTAAGCTCCATGAAATCAGGGAATTTTGAGTATTTTGTTCATTGTTGTGTCAGGCACATGATAGATATTTCACAAATATTTGTGGTATGAATAAATGAATATAGTGGCATTATAAGTAAAGAGTTCATAAGAGAAGCATACAGAATCTTTTAAAAATACATGAAGGTTATGACTTGCTTTATTATTTTTTATTCTAAGGTCAGAGGTTCTGATAGACACTCTAAAATAAAGTGGGGCAAGGACAGATTAATAGTGTTCTTCTAAGCTTATGATTTTTCACAGAGGTTACTTGGGAGACTTAATTTCCAAAAAGAGAAAAAGAAAGAGACAGACGTTGCATGTGAATGATAGTTTTACTGATACACACCGAATGTACATTGCCATGAGAATATATGTATTGCTTTATAGAAAATTTGTATTAATGGTTCATTTTAATGAAGTACCTTTCATTTGGCATCTCATATTGTCCAGACATGTAATTATAACAGCTAAATTTTCAAATAATATAATGTAGTCTCCCAAAGTGGCAGGCATTCTACTGTATGGTGCAGATTATAGTGGGAAATGATCACATTTTCCTAAATATTCATTTATTTTTAAATGTCTCAGAAAAGAATGATATCCTAAACCAAATTCATTGAAGTAGCAAGTTAACATTATTACCACAGACTCCCTTAGACAAATCAAATATATCTTTGAGAAAGTTTTGCTTTTTTATTTCACAAGCTGAGTGTCTACTCTGTGCTGTGTGCTATCTATGCCTGTCACTGGCGATAAAGTAAAACAAAATTCAATCCCTTGCCTCTAGTTTTTCTCAAACCAATTTGCCTTCCTCTCCTATTAAAGCAATGTCATTTAGTATTATAATTTATCTATAATCACCATTCCTATTTTCCTGTAATCCTCCAAATCTCCATATTCCTTGTCGTGATGGTTAATTTTATGTGTCAACTTGGGAAGGCTGTAGTGCCTAGTTGTTTGGTCAAACAGCAATCTACATGTTTCTGTGAGTGTTGTTTGTTTTTATTTTTGCTTTAACATATGATTAACATTTAGATCAGTAGACAATATGGAGATTTCTCTAAGAAGAGAGCTCTTCAAGACCACAACATAGAAAGTCTGCTTCAGTTTCCAGCCTGCTACCCTGTAGAATTCAGACTTAAGACAGGAACATCAATTTCTTCCTAAATTTCCAGCCTGTCTGCTGACCTGCCCTACAGATTTAAGACTTGCTAGCCTCACAATTTTATGAGTCAGTTCTCTAAAATAAATAACTCTAGACATGAATATATAGATATAGACAGATATATCTTAGGAGATATAGATATAAATAGATACATATTAGGAGATATATCTATATCTATATATCCTATTTGTTCTTTTTCTTTTGATAATTCTGACTGTAACACTTGTATTCACAGTATTTTCTAATTTTCTTGAGAACAGGAACTTCATCTGTTTATTTTGAGCTGTGAAACTTTGTTCAATATATAGTGGCTTGACATTAATTTTTTGTTGAATTAATAAATGTATCTTCATCTTTTTTCCTGGATAAATGATATCATGCTAATGTACTAAAATTACTTTTACATTGAAACTGGAACAACATTAAAATAAGGAGAATTCTTAGGAAAGGGAAGAATGTCTGATTTCCGAGTATATATTCTTAGAAAGAGCATGGCTAGCTCTTGGAAATCATTTGCAAATTAACACAAGCCATAATCATTTGATGCAAGAAGAATAAAAAATAAACATTACCCCTACATACATGTATTATGCAAACTGCTAAAAGACCATGATCTTTATCTGCTATAAGTAGTGAGAGTGTATGGAGATGTGAGAGCTTATGGTTCTCCAGGGAGTGTCAGTAAACAAGTGCTCCAGGCCAAAGATGAAGAAGGAACTGAGACAATAGCATGATGGGGTTAGTCTGTGTTGAAAATGTTGGCTTTCTTCCCTAAGTCAACTTAGAGTTGTGTACAATTCTTCAGAAGAGCTACGTAATAATGTTAAGTGTCCTTAGGGGTATTGAAACACTGCAGTAAGCTTATCCTCTATGAAAAAACTTTAAAGTTAGCCTTTTCTTTAAGGAGCTTAGTGGTTGTTTCAAGAAAACAAACACAGGGACCTGAAAAGAGCTGCCAAAACCTCACAACATTATAAACTATTACTAGTAGACCTTATATTTATTCATTTATTTTCTTGTCTATATATCATACATAATATTAAATATACACAAATGTGCCTTTTGGATTTTTAGTCTATCTCAGGAAAAACTGTGGTTCTATTAAAATATTTCCCCTTAATAATTGTTAATAAAGAGTCTTTGTTAAGGTCTTTTCTAGTTGCATTAATATTAACATTAGCTTAGCTTTCAATTCTAGAGCATATCACGAAATTATCATTTTGATTCTTTGCACTACTTAAAACTCACAATATTTCTGGTCCACTTTCTTTATATCTACTTTTCTATCACTATTTTAATGTACTAAAAACATATTTGGTCATTGTAATTGGCATTTGGGAGGAAGGGAATCAAATACCAATTTTAATCTTGGTGTAAAACCTTGTAGGGTCATTGCATTGACTATTAACACCAATATATGATTTATCAACTCTTTATATCCATGTACACTCTAATATTTCAATACCACCACTATCACCCACAAAACCTTACTAGTGCTAATGTAAAGATAAAGACCTAAATAATGGTCTTCTTAAAAATTATCTGATGGTATTTCTTTCTCACATATCCCCCTACCATGATGGGGCTGACAGCATGTTTACAAGATTGTTGTTAGTGCTAGTAGACATTGCTACTTTCTTCAAGGTAAAGATAACTCCTTTGGAGGAATATAAAGGTAATGTGCTGAAAATATACGTTGGAAATTGTTGCTAGTCAGTTTGTAGAAAAGTTATGTAAAAAGTTAAAAACAGGCCAGGTGCAGTGGCTCATGCCTGTAATCCCAGCACTTTGGGAGGTCAAGGCAGGTGGATCACTTGAGGAGTTCGAGACCAGCCTAACCAACATGGAGAAACCCTCTCTCTACTAAAAATACAAAATTATCTGGTTTGGTGGTGCATACCTGTAGTCCCAGCTACTCGAGAGGCTGAGGCAGGAGAATCACTTGAACCCAGGAGGCAGAGGTTGTGGTGAGCCGAGATTGTGCCATTGCACTCCAGCCTGGGCAACAAGAGCAAAACTCAGCTAGAGTAGAAGACCATATTAGAAGATAGTCTCTAGTTCATGTATAATTTGAAAAAGTATATTTCATATTTTGTAACCAAACTAAAAACAACTATTATATTAATATATAAAACAGAGAAAGTGAAACAGATATTTTTTCTGATATTATTGGGAGTATATACAATAATTGACATCTATTGTGATGTATTTTTATTTATCCATAAAGAATACAGATTTTTAGAGTATTTGAAAAATATTACCTAAAGAGTTTAGTTATTAATAAAATAGGAGCTTCTGAAGTCCAAGAGGAATAAATAAATTTGTAAAATAGAGTTTTATTATAAATTCTATGCACTAAATATAATTTTTAAAATAAATACCTAAACTTATTTGCACAAAGCACCAATAACTCTGTTTTATTTAATTTTTTGTATTTTTTTATTTCCTGAAAATGTGTCAACTATTTTCCTACTTAAGTTGGAGACACTTGTTAAAGTGCTTCATTTCTTAAACATGTGGAGTAAAAAGATTTAAAAAAAAAAAACCCTTGACAAAATACTCAGTGTATAATATCAAATATGTACCTCAATTACCTAAGTAAATCTTAGCTGAACATAACTGAATATTGTTTCTGTTTTTCTATTGAGAGAAACTTATGTCAACAGCCATGAGCATTAGAAATTGTTTTCAAGAGTGTGCTAATTAATGGATATATAGGAAATATATTTAATCTACCTCATATCACTTACAGATTTTGTAATATAAATTTACCATAAATAATGGTACATAAATTTACCATGTTCTTTACCATAAATCTCATTGTTTCAACTAGTTGATAATAAAAATTGGAAATGTTACATTTTTAATAAAATAAAAAATGATTGTGACATTAAATCAAATATTATTTTAAAAACTTCATGGAATGAAGTCTTGAGTCAAGTCATGGAAAGTCAATAAAATACACTTCCATTTGTGAGTGAGATTAGATTTTTTTTAAGAAAGCAATAATGCCTTGAAAATTCCTATGAAGGGTATTTTGTTTGGAATAACAAGGCCTTGGTGTTTGAGGATATGAGAGAGAATAAAACAATGTTAGAATTTCCAAATTGCAAGCTAGCCGTGCTGCTATCCAATGGTGGAATTTTAAATGCTGCCTTTGAGTCGAAGGCCTGAGAACTCACTCAAAAAGAAAAAACACTAGACTCTGAGCAACCATAAGTAAGATGTTTTAACTACTATAGTCATAGCATAACTATTTTATCTAACAAAAGAAAAATCAGAAGAATAACAAGGCAGTGACCTAAAATAGAGGAATAGTGAAATAAATTGACAATTAAGAATGAATAAATAAACATTAGTTCACCACATCGCATAACACATACTTGTGATCCATGGTGCTTCAGTTTAAGTCAGAAAGATTGCCTCCTCAGGTAACCTACTTATCTTTATATGAAGGTAGAGGGTGCATGGCTACATAAAATAGTAGACAACACTAGATATTTGGTAAGATAAGATACCCCCCCACAAAGGTGCTTAGTGTTCTAGATTACTTCCAATAAACTAAATATTCTTGAATTAATCAAGGGCTGAGATAAAGCCCCCTCTTTAACAATGTAGGATTTCATAAGTCCTACAGCAGTATACACAGTTTGGCTACTTTCTACATATGCAACTGTACCTCAGGCTCCATATGCTCAAACTATGTTTCCCTTCTTTGAATTCCAAAAATACATTTTTTTTATCATCTCAGAAATGCCATTGTTTAGTCTCTATTCTAAATTCTTCATCTTCTATTATTCTCTACACATGGAAAATGCATGTTAGAAAATTACATTATTCTAAGAAATAGAAGAAAGTTCTAAGTGAAAATTTATTTAAATAAAATGAGTTTTAAAGTATATGAAACAGTTGGATGAATACAGTACACTAAGAAATACTAAGAAAAAAATGATCATAGGATAACCAAAAAAGAAGGAAAATCTAAGGAAAGAAATAGCTGAAAATAAACAAAAATTATATTGCATAAAAAATATTCTTATTTTTTATAGAAATAGAATGAAGATGCATGAAGCTAAACCAGGTGGGAACTGGAGAGCAAGGTCACTGGAAATTGCTGGCCTCTTCAGTGCTGGCAAGGGCAATTTCCACTCACTGGGACCTGCTGTGCTCCCCTCCTCATGGGATGGGGAGCACATAGGTGAGTGGGTGCAGGAGCCAGGGCAAGCGCTTTTGGGCACCAGCAGGAGTGAACTCTTTACTGGCCCTGCAGCAGCATCTAGGTGGGTTGTCCATGACCCCTGTAGCCCCAGAAGAAGTGTTACACTACTCTTTTCTGCTGTCTATGGACGGCTCAAGTGTTAACAGCTTACTGGGTCAATGTGACAGCCTTTTGCACCTGCACTTGTGGCGCCAAAGTTTTTGTCCAGAGTCCAGGAAAAATGAGGTCACACAAACGAATCGAAGATAATCAACATAGGGGATTTTATTGTCCAAGAAAGTGGCTCTCAGTGGGAAGGGAAGCTAAAAAGGGACATGGGGTGGGAAGGTAATCTTTCCCTGAAGTCTGGCCATTTCTAGTTGGACTTTTTTCTCAAGCTATGCCATCAAGCTGTTCCTCTGAAGTTGAGCCACTTCTCTCTGACATTCAACTCTAGTCTCCGTTGTCCAGCTGCTTCTCCTTTCTCTACTGGCTGAACCTGGGGTTTTTATGGGCACAGGATATTGGGTGGGGTGCACCAGGGGTGGTTTTGGAAAAGGCAACATTTGAATGGGAAAACAGGAATGTAAATTCTCATTTTGGGCCATGGTATCAGGATTTTCAGCTTGAGGGTGGGGCCCTCACCCTCATCAAAGACCTATCCACCTAGGATTTCTCTGCTTCTTGTCTCTATCAAAACCAGAGACATCAATATAGAGCACAGTCTGTGAAAATTCACACACACAAAAAGAAAATCAAAGGAATAAAGTGTATTTACAGGGATTTTAGTTATGGAAAGCAGAAAAGGACACAGATTGTATACAAAATCAATGTCATTGATTTTTTTAAAAAAACAAGGACAGTACAAAATAGTCAAATACTATACACAAAATAACTTTTGTTCACTTTGTATTTTTAATTAACACTACAAAGCAGAAGACATTAAACACTCACTCGTATTTGCTGAGATAAAAAGCTGATAATGTAGGTCAAGCTGGGATGTATTTACTTTGTAAGGGCCTAACAACCATCCTTTTTCAGACTCATGGAGATAGCATTCCGATTAAGCTTGGGAGGGGTCATTCTTCATTGGTAAGCAATCTATTCATTCCTCCACTTAACACATGGCTTTGTATGTCACATTTGTCAGACAGTACTCTAGGTGCTAGGGGGCATTAAAAGCAAACAACAAACAAATTCCTGCCATGATGAGCTCGCACAACTAATTTGAGTGTGAAGGGGGTAACAGAGATAATAAACAACATATATATATATACATTAACGATATAGTTTAAATAAAAAGAGAAGGGTGATGGGGTCATTAGGAATTGTGGGATGTGTGCTGCAATTTTAAATAGGGTGATTAACATAAACTGATTGAAAAGATGATATTTGAAAAAAGATATTGAGTAAAGATGGAGCAGGTGACCCAAGAAAGCCTACATGATCAACACAATCATGGCATTCAGGGGTATAGCACAAGAGTAAGACGAGTAGTTCTTAAAGTTTGAATACCAGGAACTTGTCAGAAATGCATATTCTTTGGTCTTATCCCAGACTGATAAGCCAAAACTATAGGTTGAGGTGCAGCAACCTGTGTTTTATCAAGCACAGTAAACTGAGAATGACTAACCAAGGCTAAACTCACAGTTAATGAGTACACCAATAGTAGAGGATAAATCTGTTACCCCCAAATATGTCAATCAGAGCCAAAAAAAAGAGAGTAATTTTAAAACTTTCTTTTGAACTACTGGTAAACAAGTTTTTACATTAGGCAGAATGAAATAGAAACATGAACCTCTCTATGTCAGTAGCACAGAGGTGAAGTCTCAAAATTGAATTTACACAAAATCCAGTCAAGGAATAAACCTTGAGTATATTATGTAAGCCCTGAATAAAGCTGACCCTGGAGTACTCTTTTTATGTTGTTTTCAGGAGGTGATACATTTCATTTTCACTTGAGTCAACTGGATTTTATTGTCTTCACTAGAAACACTCCTACATGAGAAACAAAACTATTTAAAATTCATGTAACAAAAGCAACTAAGCGAGGTAGAGCAAGATGGCCGAATAGGAACAGCTCCAGTCTCCAGCTCCCAGCACAAGCGACACAGAAGACGGGTGATTTCCACATTTTCAACTGAGGTACTGGGTTCATCTCACTAGGGAGTGCTGGACAATCAGTGCTGGTCAGCTGCTGCAGCCCGACCAGCTAGAGCTGAAGCCGGGCGAGGCATCAACTCACCTGGGAAGTGCAAGGGGAAGGGAATCCCTTTTCCTAGCCAGGGGAACTGAAACACACAACACCTGGAAAATTGGGTAACTCCCACCCCAATACTGTGTTTTACCAGGGGTCTTAGCAAATGGCACACCAGGAGACTATATCCCACACCTGGCCCAGAGGGTCCCACGCCCACAGAGCCTCCCTCATTGCTAGCACAGCAGTCTGCGATCTAACCGCAAGGCAGCAGCGAGGCTGGGGGAGGGGCACCCACCATTGCTGAGGGTTAAGTAGGTAAACAAAGACGCTGGGAAGCTCAAACTGGGTGGAGCTCACAGCAGCTCAAGGAAACCTGCTGTCTCTGTAGACTCCACCTCTGCGGACAGGGCACAGCCAAACAAACAAACAGAAAAAGCAGCAGAAACCTCTGCAGATGCAAACGACCCTGTCTGACAGCTTTGAAGAGAGTAGTGGATCTCCCAACACTGAGGTTGAGATCTGAGAACAGACAGACTGCCTGCTCAAGTGGGTCCCTGACCCCTGAGTAGTCTAACTGGGAGACATCCCCCAGTAGGGGCAGACCGACACCCCACACCTCACACAGCCGGGTACACCCCTGAGCAGAAGCTTCCAAAGCAAGAATCAGACACTCGCTGTTCAGCAATATTCTATCTTCTGCAACCTATGCTGCTGATACCCAGGCAAACAGGGTCTAGAGTGGACCTCAAGCAATCTCCAACAGACCTACAGCTGAGGGTCCTGACTGTCAGAAGGAAAACTAACAAACAGAAAGGACACCCACACCAAAACCCCATCAGTACGTCACCATCATCAAAGACCAAAGGCAGATAAAACCACAAAGATGGGGAAAAAGCAGGGCAGAAAAGCTGGAAATTCAAAAAATAAGAGTGCATCTCCCCCTCCAAAGGAATGCAGCTCATCACCAGCAACGGATCAAAGCTGGATGGAGAATGACTTTTACGCATTGAGAGAAGAAGGCTTCAGTCCATCAAACTTCTCAGAGCTAAAGGAGGAATTACATACCTAGTGCAAAGAAACTAAAAATCTTGAAAAAAGAATGGAAGAATGGATAACTACAATAATCAATGCAGAGAAGGCCATAAACTAACTGACAAAGATAAAAAACCATGACACAAGAAATATGTGACAAATGCACAAGC
>NW_012118487.1:27377358-27377775 GCF_000951035.1 Colobus angolensis palliatus | reverse complement strand
CTGCTTTAATGTTCATATGGAACTAAAAAAGACCCCGCATTGACAAGACAATCCTAAGTCAAAAGAACAAAACTGGAAGCATCACGATACCTGACTTCAAGCTATACTACAAGGCTACAGTAACCAAAACAGCATGGTACTGTTACCAAAACAGAGATATAGACTAATGGAACAGAACAAAGTCCTCAGAAATAATACCACACATCTACAGCTATCTGATCTTTGACAAACCTGAGAGAAATAAGAAATGGGGAAAGGATTCCCTATTTAATAACTGATGCTGGGAAAATTGGCTAGCCATAAGTAGAAAGCTGAAACTGTATCTTTTCCTTACTCCTTATACAAAAATTAATTCAAGATGGATTAGAGACTTAAATGTTTGACCTAATACCATAAAAACCCTAGAAGAAAACCTAG
>NW_012118487.1:27376467-27376806 GCF_000951035.1 Colobus angolensis palliatus | reverse complement strand
AATGGCATATTGAAAAATATACAGACTAATGCAGAGCAATTTCAGTTAATAAATATAGAAGAAACAATAAAATTTTTAATTCACCATTTTGCCACATATGTAATAATGAATGAAAGCAATTATCATCATTGATGATGAAATAATTAGGTAAAGATTAATGGGAGAATTATGATAAATAGATCAGGTTAAAAACTTGAGCAATCTTAACACTATTGAAAATAAGTCAATCAAATACTTTGTTTGATGTAACAATAAGAAGTATGTTGAACCATGTATTTTGACCCCCCAAAATGAAGCTGAATCTAGTCAACCTTCTGTATATATTCATCAGATTATTTG